>NC_142009.1:108527943-108827943 GCF_049901735.1 Notechis scutatus | reverse complement strand
CTGCATAAGAAAATCTTAAGCATATAAAGCAATACAAGGACAAGGGTTGTAGATTGAGGAATATACCATTGTTAGCAGGGACTTCTTTCCTTAAACTTGATTCTGTCTCCAGTTATATGAGATATTACTACTTTGTGTATAAGATACCCTTCATAGTGCTTTATTCCCAGCATTGGGATTTCATCAATATATTCTAAAATTAAAACTGTTTCATCCAATGTTGTAACAATTAGAGAAAATTCCTACTTTTCCCCCACTAGTTCTCATTCAACTGGAAGAAATGCATTTTGCATTTGTGATTTCTTTCAAAGAAAAAAGAAAGAAAGCTATGAAGAAAAATTCATGGATTAAGTGTGTGGTGTTCTTCATTACTTGCATCATTAGCAGTTCCTACTCTGCTACAACAAAATTATGGCAAAAGAGCCTGATGTTATTTACTCTATACAGGGCATTTTAAGAGAAGGGTTATGGACTGTTCTGGGTTTGTTTCCCTTCCTTTTTCCCCCTTACCATTCCTTTCCACCAGGGGTGGGATTCTACCAGTTCGGACTGGTTCTATAGAACTGGTTGTTATTACTCTGCGCAGTTCAGAGAACCAGCAAATCATGCCCCTGGCTGGTTCCACCCCTCTCCGCCCACCCCGCCACTTCCTATCCAGTCAGTCCTTATCGTCCATGTGCTACATCACGTGCATGCCCAATGTGTGCATGCTCAACGTGCATGCCCAACACATGCTATGTTCTCCCCCCTCCTAGTCACTCCTTAAGGTATTTCTTTTTTTCCCCTCCCAATTATCAGCTGTTCTGATGATCAGCTGTGCCGGGATCCCCCTCACTGTCTTACTGCTTCATCCAGGATTCTTACTGCTTCATCCAGGAGGCTTCCTTGAGGCCCAGGATGCAAAGGGGGACTCATGAACACCCCATGCTCGAATTTTTACCCTCCTGGGCCCCAGGGAAGCTTCCTGAGAGCAAAAACGCACCCCCAAGAGGCTCCCCTGAGGCCCATGAGGCTCAAAAATGGAGCACAGGGGGTGCTGTGTGCCCTCTCCCTTTGCCTTCCCGAGCCTCAGGGAAGCCTTCTAGGAGCAAAAACACACCCCCAGGAGGCTCCCCTGAAGCCCAGGAGGCAAAAAAAAAAAAAAACCTAGGGTGGGGTGTGCTGCAAAAAAAGAAAAGAAAAGAAAAGAAGAAACCATGTCCACCATGCCCACCTAGCCACACTTACCTAGCCATGCCCACAGAACCGGTTGTTTAAAAATTTGCATCCGACCCCTACTTTCCACACAACAGCAAACATGAAAATATCCCCCAATTGCTCCTTAATATGGCATGGAATGTAGTGGATGGAACTTCTGCCTGATCACTAGAATGGCAGCTAAAACCATCTGTCAAAATCTGTTCTGATTATACTAATCTAAATGCTCCAAAATTGGCTCAGATGCATGGTGGATGAATGGGAAGAATCTGGTTTGGATGGAGTACATTCCTATCATATAAATGCAGAACTGCCCTGGGAGACAAAGCAGAAAGTAGTACTCACACCAAACTAAACTTGACCAGTTTATAAGGCTGAGATGGCATTAATTAACTAGTGAAGAATGTCAGTTTGCACCTACAACATACATTTGCTTGCAATTTAAAAATAATCACTATATCTTTTGATATGTATTTCAGTATTAAAAAAATTTCTTCTCACCCTTGTGGGTGATATATGTCTTCTTCAATCTTGGGTCCTTTACTAGAGGCCTGAGAGTTTGAGAGTTCTGTGTAGGAACTTAGCTGTTTCTAGGATTGTACTTTTCTGGACAGAGAGCTTGGATGCTGTTCCTGGTAGCCACTCTCCCAGTTTAAGAATCACAGCTCCAAGTGTCCTTAATTTTGTGAGTTTGCTTGCAAGCAAATTGTATGTGACAGACTGAGCTAGCTGATGGCAGATAGATAGATCACTGAATGATTCTGTGAGCAACTCAATCTGCCTGCCTGCTTTGCCTGATTTTGGGTAAAAGTTGCTCTTTTTTAAATAAAAAATTTAATATTTAAATACATGGTGTGTTGTGAGTTAATTTTGTGAGTTTACTTGCCAGCAAATTTTATGAGTTTGCTTGCAAGCAAATTTTATGTGAAGCCAATGGCAGATAGATTTCTGAATGAATCTGTGATTCTGTGAGCAACTCAATCTGCCTGCCTGCTTTGCCTGATTTTGGGTAAAAGTTGCTCTTTTTTATAAAAAAATCAATATTTATATAAATATTTATAATATTTACAAGCCATGCCCAGCCAGTGGCATGACCACCAAGCCACACCCACAAATTAGGCCATGCCCACAGTACCAGTTAGTGGTGCCTGGGATTTAAAATTATGAGTTTGGTGGTCCCTGAGGTCCAAAAGGTTGGTGACCCCTTCCTTAGATGAATTGTTTATGAAACCAAGAATGTGCCCTATGCTTCTCTGTGTATGACCACCTTTCCACAATTGTTTTAGACTTTACCAGCATAGAATGCTTAATGAGCAGCTAATGAATGCTTAATAAGCTTCTAATGAAATCCATAGTTCATACAGTTTGAAAATTAGCTATCATTTACCATCATATATTAGCCACTGAATATGCTTTATTGAATATTGCATGATGAGTTACCCAATAATTATATCTGACTCAACATTTCATTTTTTTCCAAACTTTTATTAAAATAAGATTAAGATTAGGACTTTTTAAAGAAGCTACAGATGTATCTTTTGCCAGCTGTTTTATTCTAGAGATCAGCTCATGATGCTGAACTTGCATTTCTGTCTTTTTCTTTTCTTGGCAAGTTTTTCAAATTTGAAAGTTGTAGGCTGTAGGTACAACGTGGTCCCTTTCATTCATGACATCTATTGATTTTAGGTGACAGTACTGTATGAGAGTAATATAACTCTAGAATAATTCTTGGGATTCACAATAGAGATCAAAATATTGTCATACACAGTGAAAAATCCTGAATCAAGGGCTGGTTAATTTAATTTCTCAAAGCAATCTGTTATTTGGGAAGCATTCAGATTAAGGTGTACAAAATTATTCATGGTGTGGGTAAAGTGGATAAAGAGAAATTCTTCCCAAATTCTAGAACCAGAGATCACTCAATGAAATTGAATCCTGGAAGAATCAGGAAAGACAAAAAGAAATACTTTTTATACCATACATAGTTAATATTTTGAATTTTCCATCAGAAGATGTGGTGTTGACAGGCTTCAAAAAAGGATTAAGTCAAGTTATAAGGATTAATGGTTATTAGCCTTTTTTTGTAATTTTTATTGGTTTTTAAAACAAACATAAACAAACAAAACATAAAAACATCAAGTCATCTTCCATATATATACATACAGTGTGCTGGTTGGTTTACAAATTGTTTTGTGCTTCCATTTCATAGTCTTCAATTACAATTTCATTGTAAATAATCTCGTATTTTCAATCAAATATTAAATACATTAATATCATTATTAATCAATCATTTGACTATACTTTTATTCATTCATGTTTTACAAAATAATCACATTTTACTCAATTTGTTTTATGACAGTTCATATTATCATCCCAAATCTATCCTAGAATCATTTTGTAGATATAATAAGAAAATAATACATCTTTATATATTTATTATTTTCTAAAAGTCTACATATTTCATTACTATATTTTATTGTCTAACCATTGATAGAATAGATCCCAAATTTTATAAAATTGTTTATCATCTTGTTCTCTAATTTCAAATGTCAATCTACTCATTTCAGCACATTCCAATATTTTCTTAATGATTTCCTCCTGTGATGGTGTTTTCCCATTTTTCCAGTTTTTAGCAAATACAATCCTAGCCACTGTTAATACACTTTCAATCAGGTATTTCAAGTCTTTACTATATATTTCAGGTAAAATTCCCAATAAAAATATCTCTGGTTTCAAATCTATATGTTTTTTGACATTTTTTCCAACCACGTATGGATTTTAGTCCAGTATTTTTTAGCGTCTGCACAAGTCCACCACATATGGTAATATGAGCCAGGTGTCTGATGACATGTCCAACATTTTTCGGATTTATTCTTGAACATTCTTGCTATTCTTGTCAGGGAGAAATGCCACCTGTAAAACATCTTATACAAATTTTCTTTATATGCTGTTGACATTGTCATTTTATAATTTTGAGACCACAATTTTTGCCATTTCTCTAAATCAATCCCATATCCAAAATTCTTCCCCCAAGCAATCATAGTTTCTTTAACTTGTTCTTCTTCTAGTTTAATTTCTAATAATTATCCATACAATTTTTTAATCACCTTTTCATCAGTACCTGTCAAAATCTTATCTAAGTCAGTCAGTTTATCACAGAAACCTTCTGTTTTAGAATATCATACCTTGAATGTATTTGTGCATATGAAAACCAGTTCATCTTTATACCTTGTTCCTCTAGTTTTTGTATAGATTTAAGTTCACCCTTTTCATTCAATATTTCACCATATCTAACTGTTTGTTCCTTTTTGTATATTATAGGATAAGAAAATGCTTCAATAGTTGATAGCCAGACTGGAATTTTCAAACAACATTGTCTTTTAATCTTCTCCCAGTTTAACCACAGAGACTCCCGTATATAATGTCTTCTAAAGTACCCCTGTGTTTTAGTTCCTTTATACCATAAAAAAGCATGCCACCCCAACAACAAATCATGTCCTTCTAATGTCAACAATCTAGTATTTCTTAATGTTATCCATTCCTTAACCCACATCAAATGTGTAGCTTGGTAATACAACTCCCAATTAGGCAAACCAAATCCTCCTCTTATTCTAGCATCTTGCAAAAGTTTTAACTTTATTCTCGCTTTCTTACCTTGTCATATATATTTCAACACAATTTTATTTAAATCTTCAAAGTAGTCTTTTCCAAGCCTAATTGGAATTGTTTGAAACAAATATAAAATTCTGGGTAATATATTCATCTTGATTGTTGATATTCTCCCTATTAATGACAGTTGTAAATTTTCCCACTTCGCCAAATCTAGCACTATCTGCTGTTTAAGTTTGATATAATTATTCTCTTTTAGTGTACTGCATCTTGCTGTCAAGTATATCCCCAAGTACGTGATCTTATTCGTAACCTGAATTTTCAATAGGTCTGCCAATTCTTCCTTTGTCTTGATAGCATATTCTTTGTCAAAATCTTTGTCTTATCTTTATTTATTTTCAAACAAGCCACCTCTCCATTTGTCTCTATCTTTTCGATCAATTTTAATGCTGTTTCTAGTGGGTCTTCTAAGATGAAAACCAGATCATCTGCAAATGCTTGCAATTTAAATTCTTCCTTTTTAATTTTCATCCCTTTTATATTCTTTTCATCTCTAATATTTCTATTTAGCACTTCCAAAGTTAACACAAACAACAGAGGTGACAGTGGGCACCCTTGTCTTCTTCCTTTTCTTATATCAATAGAGTCTGTCAGTTCTCCCACTATCATTACCTTTGCCATCTGCTTATGATATATAGCTTCTATTGCTTGAATAAATTTTCTAGCAAAGCCCATCTGTTCCAGCAGTATTAACATGTATTGCCAATTCACATTATCAAATGCCTTCTGTGCATCTAGAAATATCAGAGCCATTTGTTTTTCAGGATGTGCCTCATAGTATTCCAAAGTGTCCAAGGTTACTCTCATATTGTCTTTAATTTGTCTCTTTGGCAGAAATCCATTTTGGTCAGGATGGATAACATTTTTTAAATATTTTTCAAGTATTTTTGAAGCAAAAATTTTATAATCTGCGTTTAGTAGGGAAATAGGTCTATGGTTCTTGATTTGTAATGGATCGGTCTCCTCTTTTGGCACAAGTGTGATATAAGCTTCTGACCATGATTTAGGTATCCTCTTCTTTAACATAACTCCATTCATAACTTCTAGCAATGGAAAATTCAATGATTCTTGTAATGTTTTGTAAAATTCTGCTGGAAGTCCATCTCGGCCTGGTGCCTTTCCATTATTTTGTTTCTTAAGTGCTTCAGTTAACTCCATCATTGTTATATTGCTTTCTAACATTGTTTCAATCTCTTTAAGTATCTGGGGTAAATTAGCATTCTGTAAATACTGTTTAACTCTTTCCTCATCAATATTCTCTTGTGTGTATAGTTTCCCATAATAATCTCGAATAATTTCCTTCTTCTCTTTACTACCATAGCAAACTTGGCCTTGGTCATCTATTAATTGCGATATTTTCCCTGATTCTTTCTCCTTTCTCAATTTATATGCTAACCATCTACCTGGTTTATCTGCATCTTCAAAATAGTTCTGTTTGGCACCTCTAATTTTTTGTGCTAATTCTTCTTTTTCTATTAGACCCATTTTATGTTTGGTTATATCCATTTTTAACTTAATGTCCTTTCTCTGTGGCATTTTCTGTAGCTCCTTTTCGAGTCCTTTATACTCATCTTCTAATGCCTTAGAGGCTAATCTTTTCATGGTATTTCTTTTCCTTGTATAGTCTATTATCAAGCCTCAGGCATATGCCTTCATTGTATCCCATACATTCTGGATTGATGTATCTTCTTTTTTTTTTCTCCAAAGAAAAACGCCAATTCTTTCTCCATCCACTGTGTGAAGTCTTTTCCCTTTAAAATAGTATTATTTAACGTCCATCTAGATCTTCTTCTTTGTCCTTTCCATTTAATTGTCATTGGATTGTGATCTGCCCAAGTACTTGTTTCAATATTTATTTCTTGAATATTAGTTAACAATTCTGTTGACATCCATATCATATCTATTCTGGACCATGATAAGTGTCTATTTGAGTAGAAGGTGTATTGTTTAGTTTTAGCATTTCTTTCTCTCCATGTATCTTTTAAGTTTATTTCATCTACCATTTTAAAAAAAGATTTAGGGAGAGTCTTTCTATTTTGCTTTATTGTTTTCTGAGCTGTGTAGTCCAGTTTATTGTCTACAATTCCATTAAAATCCCCCATCATAACCATATTAACATAGTCCAGTTCAAATATTTCCATATGTAATTTTTTATAAAATTCTTCTTGTTTGTCATTCAGGGCATAAATTGCAATCAGGAGTGTTTTCGTATTATTGTCCATTATTTCCACCATTAATATTCTTCCGTCATCATCAATATAAATCAATTTCGCTGAGATGGTCTCTTTAATATATAAAACCACTCCTCTTTTCTTACATTGTGTCAAGGAAGTAAATATTTTCCCTAATTTTGGCTGTATCAACAATTGTTCATACTGTTTTTTAATATGTACTTCTTATAGGCAGATTATATCAAATTTTAATTTCTCTAATTTATGAAAGATTTTCCTTCTTTTAACAGCTGAGTTAAGTCCATTTATATTAATTGTAATCAGTTTTTTCTCTTCCATGGTTATATTTTGTAATTAGGTTTGACAGCCCTCGTGGATCTTGGTTCACGTTGTTCTTTGGCTTCCTCCTTTCCACCTACTGCACCTTCTTCTTTTCAGTCGTCATTTGCGAGGACAGTTTTGTGATGGAATCTCCAGTAAGGGAAGCTAAGACTCCTTTTCAATGAAGTACAAACTACCCTCTGAGACACAACATAGTGACAGTTTCCTTTTTGAAACAGCATTACCTGCCTTGAAACCTTTCCCTATCTACAGATGAAAGACTGTTTTTTCAGGAATATTTCCAAATTGCTTTCAAATATTCAAGTCCCTGGTTATGATCACACTTCATCCATAGGGAGCTCATCTTAATCAAGCACTGGGAACTGCATCTTTGCTTGGAAGGTCTCATGGTTTTCATTTGTTGGTCTATATTCCATAATTTGTTTATTTTATATTTTCCCCCATCTTTACAATTCAAGATGACAAACCTACCTAATACTTTGTCTTACTCCTAGTTTCTCCAAATTGACAACCCCGTGAGGTGGGTTGGATTGAGAAAGAATTACTGGCCCAGAGTCATCCAGCTGATTTTCATGCCTAAGGCAGGACTAGAACTGGTAGTATTCTGCTTTTCTAAACCAGCATCTTAATCACTTTTCGTTGGACAAAGTACACTAAAGACTTTGCAACCATCTTTTCATTTCCAAATGTGAAAGTGCAGTAGGTATTCAGGGAGGAAGAGACTGTTTTGTTCTGCTTAAAGGCGTTAAGATTAAGATTATTAATACATTATTATTTCTGGTAGCTCTTAATGGATTATTCTTGACTAGGTCTGAATGATAAGGCTTTAACAATTGTTTTTAGATAATAGATGGGAAAAACATATTTGTTGTTGTTTTAAAAAATGGTAAGTTATTCTGTTAAAAAAATAAAGGAAAGGAATTTGAAACTGATTTATTTGATTATGGTTAAAGCATATGTTGTTATTTCTGGTAACTCTTAATGGACTTTGGTATTTAGATATGAATGAATAATTTATTTATAGAAAGAGCTTTGATATGAGAAGACAAGCTCTTTTGTTGAAATATTAGAGAGAGTGATTAGTTATGAATTTTGTTTGTACTAATGAAGGAAGTTCTTTCTTTATATCTTTATTTCTTATTTCTTTTTCTTCCTCCTATTTCTCTTTTATTTTTACCTTTTGTATATTTTTAGTCTCCTCCTCCTCCTCCTCCTCCTCCTTCTCTTTCTCTCCTTCTCTCCTCCTCTTCCTCCTCCTCCTCCTCCTTAGTATTTATTATTTTAAAGTAGTTTAGAGTGCCATGAACTTATATCTTGCTCTAACTGGATAAGAGTCATCTCTCCTTTCAAAGACAACGAGAATAACTTCTTATTCCTCATTACACAGCCATCTCCTGACTTTGTTATCCAGTTCTTGGGTTTACATATTGTTCTAAATCATCATGTGCCTTTTTTATTTCAAAGTGTTGCATGAACCAAGACATACTTAATGCTTGCTCTGATGTGTGAACCAGGCAATATGGTTGCCTCCAATTGACAAAAGACCTCTCTATGCAATGCCATCTCACAGAGCGCTGCTGTTTCTGCAACAATCGTTTGCAGCAAATCTCACAACTGCAGCACTAATGAGCTGGGACCAATGCAAGGGTAAGTGTCCTGCCCTTCTGAGCTGAGGCAGCACAGAAGTCAGAACTGCTGTGCGGGTCAAAACAGTCAACCTGCTTATGTAAGCATCTATAACTAGCGATCTATATGGAAATAAATTTGCAAGCCCAGCAGTCTTGTTTTCTTTTAATGCTTTAGTTTATATAATCCTTCAAAACTTTTCCTTACATTCTAAAGTTCGCTTTCTCTGAAAGATTTTATAACATGTTCTGATTACAGAGAAACGAGTTTCAGACCCACTCCAAGAACAGAATCCCTTTGAAGAACTGATACTCCTTGCATGGGTGCTCTCTGAAGATTTTGAAGACATGAAAAAAAAGGAAATAATATCTAACCATATTTTATTATAATATTTACCAGGGTTTGGGCAGCATGCAAGAAATAAAACAATAGCATCATAAAAGCTCATACAATAAAAAAATTTTTTTTTTCCAATTTTCTCAATTTAAACATTTCAGCCACAATTAACAACCCCCAAAATGAATTACAAGATGCTGAGTTTCAAATATCCAGTGAAATCATGCTATCTATCCCTTTCCTAAAGTTAGGCAGTGTGGAAGTCTACAGACTGCTTGTCACTCAAGGGGAGTGAATAAGAAACATCTCATCTTGGCTGAAACCTGCAAGATAGCCTAAAGGGACATGGTCCCAAGGATTATCTACCATCTACCACTATCTATCTATCTATCTATCTATCTATCTATCTATCTATCTATCTATCTATCTATCTATCTATCTATCTATCTATCTATCTATCTATAATATATCCATATCTCTCTCTCTCTTATGTATCACTATCAAACTTCTTAAGGACCCATCTCCCTTGTAGAGGGGCTATAATTGGAAACCAAGCCATTTAAAGCCATTCATAATTGAGATTATATTTGAAAGCTTATTGGCAACCAATGTGACTTCTGCAGAATAGGTGGTATGTTGCTATGGCAGTTCTCAGTTCCTCACCAAGAAGGCAACTTCCTTCTGAATCAATGATAATTTCAGGGCAATTGTCAGAGCAGCTCAAAGTAGAGCATGATTCAGTGGTATAAGCCTGAGGGGATGAGGATGGAATCACTGTCACAAGAGTTGATGCTTTAAGAACAGCTAAAGCTGGCACACTAGCTGCAACTGGGGGAAAAAAAGCCTTGCTATGACTTTGACTGCTAATTCAGCAATAATCATGAGTCCAGAAGATTTCCCCAGCTACACATGTGCTTCAGAGTCCATGAAAGAACAGGTACAAAGCCAGATGCTTACTTTGAGTTACTTGTTATCTTCTTTTTAAAAAAGTTTTACTAAAAATTTTGCAAATCTGTTGTTTTTTTTCCAGCACTGCCATAACTTTGACAGCTTGCCGAATGAGGCTGTCAGCAAATGACGTTTACCTGCAGCATTGGGAGAATTCAACATTGCTGAATTGAGGAGTCAAGGTTCATGACCATTCTTCCCCTATAACTACCAAATGAAATTGCTTGCTTAAGAACGGGAACTCTTATAAACAATGCCACCTGCTCAATCCTTGTAGGTGATTCAGAAAATTGCTATTATCATTAACACTGAATGCAACCAAGTGGACTAATGAGAGTAGATGGCCATCCACCAGAGTGCTTAATGTCCAGCCCTGAAAAATGTATGTGCTGTTAGGCTCTGAAAAGTTCTAGCTGGACTTTACTGAATGCATTGTACAAATTGTCTTCTGTGAGGTAGAGGGAGTGGGTGGGAAATGGTTGTTTGAATGCCATATTAGTTGTCTCAGCATCAAAATCTAACCAAAGTGGGCCAGGGTGAAATTACACACATACTACTTTATTGGATACATGCATAAACATGTTCCCTTGTGGACTAAACAATTATGTAGTGGAAAATAAGAAATAGTAAGCAAATTAAATTAAGGCACATGGTTAGTGCTAAGAATACACTCTCTTTTCCATATCTGTCTTGTTTCCACTATTTGTGAAGAGACATGGTGGCACAGTGGTTAAATTGTAGTTAGTATTGCAGACTAACTCTGTTTACTGCCAGGAGTTTGATTCTGATCAAAGGTTGACTCAGCCTTCCACCCTTTTGAAGTTAGTAAAATGAGGACCCAGATTGTTGGTGGCAGTGTGCTGACTCTGTAAACCACTTAGGGCTGTAAAGCACTATGAATTGGTATATAAGTCTAAGTGTTGCTATTGCTATTTTATAAATTGGAATTTGTTCTTTAAACTTTTCATCTCTTTCTTTTCAGGATCTCATTAACTTCATTATTTATTCTCCATGACCAAACTACTTTATTCTCTGTCTTTTTGCACTTTTGCATGTAATCCATGGTTATTCAGAACCCATTAAATACCTCTTTAGTAAACTATTCCTACCACTTTAAGCTTATTTTACACTTCTTATATGTTTATCATTTCCATGTAATAAAATGGGCAGAAATATACTTTTATACACAGCCATTTTTGCTTCTTTCCAAGAGCACTTTCTTTACCAAACATCACTTCTATTTCTCCAACCTTCCTACCAGCACTAGCACAACTTAGCATTCATCCATTTTTTTCCCTATCTTTACTAAACATTCCATTAAGGGACATGGATTTATTTTCTTGCTCTGCCTTTTCATGACATACATATAACTTTCAATTATTCACTCCACTTTCTCCCTCAAACACGACTGTCCTGATATATTAATAAACAGACTAGATTCCTTATTTGCTTGTTTACATACATAATTTATATCCTTCCTGGTTCCATGGAAAAAATCATTAAAATAACCCATTTAAAAGGCAGCATTATTAAAACAGCACCACTTAACAGATATCTAAGACTTGAAAAAATAATACCATCTTTGCCCCTTTCTTAAATTCCACGTCCTCCTTGAACCATTCACCAAGCATGCCACCACTTCTTTACATGTTTTACTTCTATCATTTCCCAGTGGTGCCTCTGTAAATCTCTCCAACAATCCAAAAATGTGGCAGGGACGTCCAAAAATGTCCACATTATCCCCAAAAATATGGGCAATAGCAAGCTGTTGCCACTTGTCTAACACAAATACATAAATTTCTCATCATTATTCTTCATTATTTATTTATTTATTATTTATCATTATTTAGTATCCTCAAATACTGGAACACTAGCGGTGTATGAGAGACTGCCATAAAGAAGAGGGGGTCAATTTATTTACCAAAGCATCAGAGGGCAGGACAAGAAATGATTGATGGAAACTAATCAAGGAGAGAAGCAACTTGGAATTAAGGAGAAACTTCCTAACAGTGACAACAATTAACCAGTGGAACAGCTTGCCTTCAGAAGTTGTGGATGCTTTGTCCCTGGAGGCTTTTAAGAAGAAGACCTCCAAGGTTCCAGCTCTATTCTCTTCTAAGGATATACTTCAGAATCTGACTATCTGTTAAGACAGCAGCTGCAACAATACTTTCAAAGTCTCACCTTTTGTTTATATGTGGGCATGTGCATCGCAATAAAAAAAAGGAGCAGGCCTTCAACTGCATAGTTGTGATCACCATTCGGATTTTTTTGATCATTCCTGTGGATGACCCTATTCAGAATGGTGAAGTAAAAGCAAGGAAGAATCCAGAGAATCAGCTATTTGTTTGCCTTTGTTTCTTGCTTATGACACCAGTTTTAATTTAAAAAAAAAAGACTTCTGGCAGTTTATAATATCAACCAATCAAACCAAAATAAAATCATAAAACAGGAAGTTTAATGGTGACCATTTATTTCCCAAAGGAGCTCCAGACCAATTTTGTCCTGAACACATCTGGAAAGCCAATATAATCTCTACGGGAGAGGCTACCATAACAGGATGGCGAAAATAGAGGACCATTACTTATGGGTTCTGGCCTCCATTGTCCCTTCTGCAGGGGGAGTAAAACATAGCCTTGTGTAGCATAGCTAATTTCTAGATTACAAATAACAAATAATCAGAGTTGGAAGGGACCTTGTCGATAATCTAGTCCAACTCCCTGTCCAAGCAGGACACCCGACACCATTTCTGACAAATGGCAGTCCAATCTCTTCTTGACAGTCTCGAGTGATGGTGCTCCCACAATTTCTGAGGGCAATCATTGGTTGATTGTTCTCACTGTCAGAAAATTTCTCCTTATTTCCAGGTTAAATCTTTCCTTGTTCAGTTTCCATTCATTGTTCCTTGTCTGGTGCTTTAGAAAATAGCTTCACCCCTTCCTCTCTGTGACAGCCCCTCAAATATTGGAAGACTGCTATCATGTCTCCCCTGGTCCTTCTCTTCTCTAAGCTAGTCAAGCCCAGTTCCTGTAACCGTTCTTCATATGTTTTAGTCTCCAGTACCCTAATCATCTTGGTTGCTCTTCCCTGTACTTTTTTGTTATTGTTAAATATGTCTGTCTCTCTGTCTCTCTCTATTACTCTCTCTATAGCTATAGCTATATCATCTATATCTATATCTATATCATATCCATCCATGCATCTATCTATCTATCTATCTATCTATCTATCTATCTATCTATCTATCTATCTATCTATCTATCTATCATTTATTTATCTATATCTGTCATTTATCTCCATCCATCCATCCATCCACCCATCCATCCACCCATCCATCCACCCATCCATCCAGAGTAATGCCTCTGGAGTTTCAGAGAACAGTTCTAAAGCAGAAAAATCCCTTCTTCTTTCTTGTTTTGCTAGGGAGTAAATTATTTCTCACCATTTACTGGATCACATAATCCATTTGGACAGTTAGCAGGTTACCCTGGCAAGAGAAAAATAAGGTTCCTGTCAGTCCCTGTTTCTCTTTGCCATTTTGCACAACCAGAATGAACAAATGAATTCTTCTGCTTCTCTGGAGAGCTGAAGGAAAGCAAAAATAAACCAGACCAAACCAAACTTGTTCCTTCTGATGGTTGGAGTCAACCCTGAAGCAGATGAAGGAAAGCTCTCATTTATTTTATAGCACTGTAATGACCATGGCAAAGTACCTTTATTTTTGTCTTACATTTTTATGGCCTCTAAAAGTATAAAGTAGACTATTGGGTACCCTAACTAGCTTCCTTGTTTCAGTCTGAGAAAAGTACTTCCTTCTCCTTACAATGTCAATGCTAGCAGCTTGAATGTCAAAGGGGAAAAAACATGTTTTATGCAAATTATTCAATTTCCTAGAAATCCAAACATTATTTTGAAGTTGGCTTTGGAAAAAAAAATGCTCTGCAGGATTTTGACTAAGAAGAGACTTAAACCCTCAATCCAAGACATGTGACCACCTAGTACAAAAATGTTGATATAAAAGCTTATGTTGACAATAGTGACTCAACCTGGAGGCTATTCTAGAGGAAAAGAGAAAATTATCTTCAATGGAGCAGAAAAGCACATGAGTTTATGACGCCTTTAAAGGTAACCTTTAAAAAGACAATCTAAGAATCTTGCCAGTGTGTTCAAATTACCAGAAATGTCCATAATATCAGGGAAATTACAAAGGAAAAAAAAGAAAACAATCATCTTAATAGCAAGAACATTATTGCTTCTTTATTTTATTGGTTGAGTACCTCAGTGATAGAAGAGAGTCCAAAATGCATTTTAAAAATACCAACCTGAGTTGTTTATTTTGTCTAAATATAGGATGCCTCTGAATGGGGACCATAACATTAACTACAGGTAGAACAAAGATGGCAGAACAAGAGGAGAAAGACAGTCCATCAAATAACTAGACCTAGAAATCTAGAGGCTTTTAAGAGATGGAAAACCAGCACCTTGAATTACACTTAGAATTTTATTTGGTAACCATTCTAACTCATACCAGAGGTATTACTTGCATCTACCTCACTAGACCTCAAACTCCTCTTATTATCACGTTTTGGACCAGCTGCAACTATTGAATGGTCTTCAAGGGGAGCCCTTGGGAAAGAATGAATTGTGCAAATAAAGTTCAATTTTAAGAGTGAATTGCAGTAGTTCATATGTGAGATGACTGAGTCATGAATTTGTAATTTAGGAAAAGACACAAATGAGTGTACCAGACAAATCTGGGCAATGATTCTGTAACCCACGGTTGACATCTACTTTTTGAGCAGAAGCTGTGGGTCAGGGGGGACCCCCCCCCCAAATTCTGCAACAATTTTATCCAGGGGAGTGCTTCACTATTCATATCTGAATATGTAAATATTGATGAAAAGAACTTTCAACAACTATTTGTGTTATAGTTACACTACCAACTTTGGCTTATGTGGCTGTTCTTAAAGCAGTCAGTGACAATGTTGTGGTCCATAGATAAGGGTAGATTTGAGCACTGCTGTTATTGCACAGCTGGTGGTTGAAACTTATCTGGAGTACAAAAAGAGGAAAAAATAAAAAGAGAAAATAAAATTTAAAAAGATTTAAAGAAGTGGCTTCTTATCTAAAAAAGATCAGAAATGATAAGTACAATTGTAGATTTATTTATTTATTTAAAGTTACATTACATTTTTTTAGAATCTAATCTAATTGTCAAAAACATAGCTCATGTTCATTTTTTTATTTCCACAATTCTTTCATCCTGTCTTATATCTGTTTCAAGAAGTAAGTATTCTTGAATTCTTAGATAGTTTTATATTTCTATGAAATATTTTAAGAATTAAAATAACAATAACTTTAGCTTTCTTTTCTGTTTCTTCCTTTCCCCCTTTTCTTTCTTTATTTTAGTTTGAATTAATTGTTACTGTTTTGAAAACTTTCAATAAACATACATTTAAAAAAAATACTGATCTGAGTTGATGGTAAAGCAAATGAGTAAATTGATGATATGAAACATCACATCATACAGAGTACAAGTACTGCAATCTTATGTGCACAGACTAACCCAATTGATCTCAAAGGAATATATTTTGGAAAATATTATTTATTTATTTATTCAATTTTTAAACCACCCACCTCCCTTATATATGGTCGGGTCCTTATTTTACTAATCTCAAAAGGATGGAAGGCTGAGTCAACCTTGAGCCAGTGAGACTCGAATTGCTGGCAATTGGCAGTCAGCAGAATTAGACTGCAATACTGCATTCTAACTACCATGGCTCTTTGGGTTCTGCTAGTTACAAAGCTAACTAGAAAAAGTTTCCTGTTTCATAGTCAACTACAGATTAACATGCTTAATTTAAAATAAAATCAGGAAATATAATAAAGAATTGTAACCTTTTGGAATGTCATACCAAGCAACTAGTATTTTGTTACAAGCTGGCGTAAGACACATGGGAATTTATGCTTCCTTCATAAATTTATAATCCTGCTGAATCTGAATTCCTGAATAACTTCTGCCAGCTTGATCATGAATTAAATTCATATGTTGTAAAAAAAAGGACTTGACAGAACATATGGGATGGTCCTCATTTCAATTTCCCCAGACAATGGTGAAAAAAGGCATAAAGTACAGTAAAACAGAAATAATAAACTCCAAAAATCATAGATCCACAACTTTCATTCCTTCTGCAAAACTTAATGAAATCATTTCATAGGGCTCCTTCTCTGGGAAATTTACTGCTCATTAGAGCATATTCATTATTTTAAAATTGATTCTTTTATTACTTTTAAAATTATGACCAAACTACACCAAAAAAAAACAAGATAAAAAAGTGCATGCATGGTCAAAGAAGAGAACAAATGCAAGTGTTTTTAAAGTGAAAATATACAAAAAACAAAACTGACATATCATTTTAGCTTAGTAGTTAAAATTCTACAAATTGAATTCTACAAATAGTAATCTAATAACTAATTCAATTGGATAATATATATATATATATATTCAATTATAATTCATTATAATTGATTGAACACAGAACACAGATCAGAACACAGCCAAACCCCCAACCAATGAGAACACACCCCCACCCAATCAGAACACAGCCAAGCCCCCACCCAATCAAGTCACACCCCCACTAGCAGTTAAAAGGAAGAAGCAGCTGCAAGCTCACATCACTCTGAGAAGCACAGAGCTGAAGACAGAAGCCTGAAGATGATGAATGAGACTTCATCGAAACGTTGCCTAGATACTTCCAATCTTATGCGGGAGAAAACCCGAATAACCAAAGATCCACATACATACATACATACATACATACATACATACATACATACATACATACATACATACATATATATATATATATATATATATATATATATATATATATATATATATATATATGTTTTCGTAGATTTTCACGGGCACAGGTATGTAGGTCTAGGTGTGTTTGTGTCTTTTCCCATGTAAGATTAAGTGTCAAGCTTCCCATGTGACGTTTCGGTGAGGTCCCACTCGCCATCCTCAGGCTGGTGCTTTCGGCTTCGTGCCAGTGCAAGTAGTGTTTGATCGGAGCTGCCATCTCTCTATAAATACTGGTGGTGGGGGCTGGTGTGCTGGGCTTGTTGGCTGCGCTGCTGCCTCTTGATTGGTTGATGGAGTTGATGTTGGTATAATGGGCTGTGTGATGGCCTTGTGAGTTTTGTTGTGGAGATATCCTGGATCTTGTGCTGTAATCTCCTGGGTCATTTGTTTTGTAATGATCTTTTTTCCATTACCCTCTCGTGTTTTAACGGCTTGGGTAATGGGTTGTGTGATGGGCTTGTGAGTTCTTTTGTTGTGGTATCCTAGGTCCTGCATTGTAATCTCCTGGGTTGTTTGTGTTTTGATCTCTTTTCCATTAACCTCCTGTGTAGTAACAGCTTGTGTAATGGGTTGTGTGATGACGTTGTGAGACTTATTGCTGTGGTATCCTTGGTCTTGTGCTGTGATAACCTGGGTCATTTGCTGTGTTGCAACTTCTTGAGTTCTTGTGGTGTAATTTCCTCAGTTTTCTGATGTGATATCCTGAGCGGGTGGCTGTGATGTAGCATTCTGGGTTTTAGTCTGGCTTCGAGTTTGGGGTCTGGGCCTGTGTTCTTGGCATGTGTCAGCTTGTTTGGTTTTGGGGTTGGGGGTGTGCAACAGCTTGTGAGGCAGCCATGGTCTGTTTTCTGGATGGTGGTTGTCCTTTGTTTATAGGATGGGTTTGGGCCTCGGTCTGATGAGGGGGATTGGTGGTGGTGTCCTGTGTGGTTTCGGGTCTGGTGTTGGTTTTCGTGGATGGGATTCATTTGTTGGTGAGGACTAGCTTCCAGATGTCTGGTATCATCCCATCTATTCATGTTACGGGGGTGTTTCTCTATCTCAATGGCTTCCCTGATTATTCTCTTGCTGGAGTGTTCAGTAGTGTTGGATATTAATCATCAAACCAGCCATCCTAAGAAATCCCAAAGATAAAATTGACCTGGAAAACCAAGGCATATATGCGCATCATGCCCTGCCACATACATTGGACAGACCAATAGAACAATAAGTTCCTGCCTAGATGAACACAAAAATGCAGTAAAAAAGCTGGAACACACTTCCTTACTAGTCCAATACATGAAAGTCACAGGTCATCTCATCGACTTCAATGGTACCAAAACCCTAGCCGCTATAGAAAACCCCAGCTACAGAATTATCAGAAAAGCCACAGAGATTGAAAAAAGACCTGAAAGCATGAATAGAAGAGATGATTCCACCAGACTGTCAATTATATGGAAGCCTGCACTCTCAAACAAAAAAATCTCCACACCACAAGCCAGGCAAACACCTGGGCACAAACAGACTCCCCCTGATACCTCCAGGTCAAACACACCCCAACAAGTCACCCAGATGAAACCTAGCTTCCTAATAAATGATAGCCATCAGTTTACTCGGAGCCAAGCCGCAGTAAAAGCCTCCAATACAGGAAACACAATGTTGCCAGCCAATCAAGACAGAAAAAGCTACAAAACAGTCAGAAGAAACACCAATCAAGCAGAACACAGCAAATTCCAAGACCAATAAACACAGACCAAGACTCCCAACCAATCAGGATGAAGAAAAAACCATTCTGGCACAGCAATAGGCTAGCACCAAATTTAAAACAGAAAAGGCTGGGAAAGTCTGACTCACAAATGAACACTGTACAGAAGCCTGATGATGGCAGATGAGATTCTGCCGAAACGTTGCTACAACTTTAAAAGCACAACTATAATGACGTGGGAAAATACCCGAACAAAGCTGAATACCATACATGTAAGTACCCGCAAAAACGTAAGAAAACAACTACATATACATATACATATACATATACATATACATACACATACACATACATACATACATACATACATACATACATACATACACACACACACACACACACACACACACACATATACAATAAACAGACACATTTATATGTTTTAACCTACTGTGTTTTGTATAAATAAGTCCCATATTTCATTATATTTGTCCATACTAGATCTGAAGAAAAAGAGAAGCAGCAGAATTGCACCACAGAACTCATGACACATGTTCCTTGTTCATGGTAGTCCTTTCCATTTGGTTCTACGAATAACCTCCAAATAAAATTGTGAATGCTTGTTTCTCATGGTAGCCTATTTGGTCTCACAAGAAACAAAGCATTAAAATATCTCATTTGATTACCTTGTTAGACTGAACTTTGGGACCTCCATCATGGCTGACCTATTCAATGATCCCCCAAATGCAATCAATCACATAAATATTATATGGTGCAAGAAACTGTCTTCATGGAAGTGATTGCAGTTATATCACCTGTGGGTTAGCAAGGAAGTGGAAACTGTGTACATACAAATTGAGAAATGCAACAGATGCAAACAATCAGAAAAAAATATTAAAGATCAGAAATTAGAAATTGAACAGATGGAGGAACACCAGAGATACTTTTATAACATGTTTGTTCTCCTCAGAGTGATTTTTGAATACACTTTATGGAATTCTTTATTACTATTCAGCGAATCCTGAACTGGACTTCAACTTTTCAGCCTGCTTCTATTCACACTGCATATTCAAAATATGATGAAAATATGAGTATCCACATGGAACAAAAAGAACAAAGGAATGAAGAAATGGGAGAACGAAAATTCCTAAACTAATATGATTAAACTATAAAGTAATATGATTAAAATATTTGAGAAATTATTATTTTTTTTTTTGCCACTCAGTGTTAGGCTTGTCTACAGCTTTAATGCAATTCTTGAGGTAACTGTCAGGGTTCCATTTAATACGCCCATAGCAAGCAAAACTTTAAGGCAGGTAGATTCCTCAAATAATAGCTTTATTGGATATATCATATTGGCACACATCTGGTGAAAACCGACTTTGAAGTTTCCTGTGGTTTTCACCTAATTAAAAGTAAAAGTTTTCCCTTTCCCCCAGACAATCAGTCACATGGTCCAATCGAGATGCTGTCCAGTTGCCAGGTAACATCACTCCTCTTCTCTCTGACCAGGTGTGAGAATGTCCTTGGTTCACAAGAGAAAGTATTTTGTTTTGGCTACAAAACCACAGCTATCTTTATTCCCCGCTCCCTATCCCTCAGCTCCAGTATGGCAACACAGAAGCCTCAAAATGGCCTCGGCCAGGTCAGCTTCAAGGTTGACAGTAACATTCAGAGTAAGTTTGCATAGATGGCTTATAGATTTTAGTAACTGGCTGCTGCTTTTTATAAGATTTGCATCCCACTGGCTAAACACAGACCCTTGTAAGCTATAGAGATTCCCTAGATAGATCTCCTATTTGTTGCATTTACTTTACAATTTCCCATACTGCAACTTAAAATTTATATCTTTGTGACAAAGCTGTACTCCATGTTGTTTTAACAATTCATTATGAAAAGCTTCATCTGTTTCCAGAGGTAGATGCTATTATGATGTGTATTATATGTGTTCAAATGTATAGGTAGTCAGAAAGTATGTTATATGGAATTCTAATATGTTATATGGAATTCTAAATTATGATAATTTGCTCCAAGAATGGCTCAAGGCAACAGTAATATGTATGCTATGACATATATAAATTATATTAATGTTACTTTTTGTTGTTATATCAATCTACAGTCAACAATTCTATGTATAAGTATCCAATATGAAGATTATTCAAAATATATATTTTATATATATACTTATGTGACTATCATGCTTTTTATGTAATGAACTGTAGTTTGTATAAATGAGTACTTTATTTCCTTATATTTATCCATACAAAGTCTGTATGTATTAGGCAATCCATTATCAGCTTTCTAACTGCTTCTAAACTAGAATTCTTCTCAGAATATAAATTAATCTCAGAATATAATGTTCATATTGAGACTCTTTCTTTTCCACAAAATTTATGTTCCTTAAATATCAATTATGTACACTGAATTTTCCAGTCTCTGAAGCCCAGCCTTGAGGTTGCTGTATATATTTGCTGAAGACATCAACAGGATGACAAAATGTTGGGTTTTTTTCATTCAAATCTTGACTGAGCTTGTAACTTGTGCTATGACTCTTTGTACCAGTTGCTGATGATTACATTTAATTTTAATAACATATATTAAATGTTATGGTCAGAACAATATAAGCTGACTGCATTGCTGGCCTTGCATATAGGTTACTTATCTTTCATCAAGTTCTGATATTAGACTCTTTGATGTTGGAAGGAAAAAAAATCACTCTTATCTTGACCTCTTTTATTAGGTTGTGAAGACACTAGCCTTGGACAATGTGAATAATACATTGATAATCTATGTTGATTTAACTTTTAACTCCAGGTGAGTGTAGAAATGTGTACCTCTGTTATTTGTGTCAATTTTTCTGTATAGAAGTGACTTGAATTGATAATTACATAATACATTAATTATGATATGTTGCAACTGACATAAATTATATGAACTGTGCAGGGTGGTTCAGAAGAATAGAAGTTTTCCACTATTTAAGGGTGAACTAAAATGTTGGCAATTGCACCAAAAATCCATTGAGTCTTATGTATGACTCTCCAGATTGGAATGTAAAAATGTATGTTATCACTAGATTGGCAACAAAGAATTGGCTTTCTGTTTCTCTTTGCTCTGTTCTAGTTGTCTTCTGGGTTTTTTGCAATCTGGATCTGGTTAGATCTCCTTGAATTAAAAACAAGAAATAGAAATACAAGTGTCAGTTTTCCAGCTGGCAAATCCAGAAAAAGAAACTCCTGGGGCATTATTTTACCAAGACTATAAACTTTACTGAATAAATCCACATTGGCCCAGAAGAAACGAAACCAGCTCTGAATTTCCTCTGCAAACACACACATAGTTCATTTCCCCTTTCCCCATGGGCCAACCACAGTCCATGATATCCACCAATGACTTCTGCTCATTTTGGTTTTGGGAACCAGTTCTGGGTGTTCTGGAGGATGGGAAAGCAATGTCTCATGGGAACCAACAATGCTTGGAAGCCATTCCCTCCACCCTTGCATTCCAATCTACTCCCCCCATTATTTATGAAGCTGCGAGCACAGTGGAATAGAGGTGAAAGTTCAACTCAATCTTGACACAAACTGAGACTGTTTGGATTCATACATCACAGTAAACCAATATCTACTTAACTCAGCTTTCTTGTTTATAAACATGGTTGACAGATTGCAATTTCTGGATTCAATGAAAGAAACCAAAGCAAAAGGAAACCCTGGTTTATTATGTTGTACAAATTTAGTCACTGCAGATGGAAATCAGTCTGGGAAATCTGAAGACAGGGAAAATGGATATAGTAAATCCTTATCCTGCCCTTCCTATATTCTTCTTCCTTTTGGCTCTGATCAGCAGAAAACTGTTGGACTGATGTGAACAAATCTTTGGAAAGAGGATATGGATAAGATGCATTTCTCCTTGATACTAATGCCTAAAAGAAATATACATATTCCTCAAAGTACCTATTGCAAATTAAATAAGCTACTTAATTATACTAAACTCTGAGTTTACTTCTGGCTGAAAGATTTTTATGGATACATTTCTATTTTAATTTGAAAATTTATGAAACAGAAATCTTGCTCAGTAGTTTGTTTTGTGAATTTGTGTCTACATACACACATGGATTGTATATGATCCGATCAGCAAGATCTTGTTTTTGTTTTTAAAAAACAGTAAAATACAATGTGGTATTCTAACTATTAAAACAATTTTAAAGCCAACAGATAAGAGAAAGGAATTGATCAGTAATTTTATGAATGCAGCATGAAATAATTATACAAAGTTTTGCTAAACTAGCTATCACACAACAAATGTAGTCGCCATTGGTTTATAGTTTGGAATGAAGGAAGACCTGAGGACAGTGAATTTCAGCAGAACAAATTTGGAAGTATGTTGGAAATGATGGGTGAAATTGAATGAGCTTGAGTAATGGAGAAAAATTTAAAGTGTTCCAAGATAAATTTCTCTATGCCCGGTGATTATGCATGCCATTGACCAATAAATAGAGTGAAAGAGAAAGCCAATGAAGATGAACAATGAAGTGAAAAAAATAACTACAGGCAAAGACGTTGAATGTAATGTGCAAGCATATGATTTATAAGACAGTATAAATAGAGAGTAAAGGTGTCTCTATTACTTAGAAATTAATACGGAAGCTAAAATAAGCATATACCTGGAAACTGCAATCCTGATAAGACCAGTGCACTGCTTACATTTAAACATTTAAAGAAATTAAGTAGAATCTAACTTAAATGATTGGAATCCCTTGTTTTCAATGGATTAATCGTGTTTAAAATACTAGTACTGAAATCAGGCATGCTGAAATCAACAGAACCTATATTGTCACGCTTAATTTAATGCAATTCATGACTGAGTTTGAAATGGAATAACATATAGTGAACATGTGATTTCAAAAATTATTAACTATTAAAATTTGAAACAGAGGAACAAGCAAAAGTATGATAAAGTAGTTAAATTTTTTGGTGATTTTATACAAATAGAACAATGGGAAAGATGGCCAATGGAACTGAAATTCACACTATATTATAATTGATTAAAATTTATTATAAATCTCTCAAAAGAGAATTTTTATAAAATGATGTGCTGTTGGCATATGTTACCAGAGAACAACTTTTGAACTTTGTGCTTGGGGTGGGGAAAAAAAATAAAACTTTGATTTTGATTTGATTTTGATGATTAGATAAGTTGGTGTTATAGAAATGACTAATATACATTATTATATAAAAGTAAAAAGTGAGGCTTTATGCTATTATCTTATTCTACTGCATCAAAAAAAACCTTGTTAGTCAATGCTTTTAGTTTTCCCCCATTATGCTGTACTTGTCTCCTTTCCCCTTTCTATTCCATATTTTGCCCTTATTTTCTTTTTTCTTCTTATTTGTATTTTTGTATTTTGTATTATATTTTGATAAACTAATAAAAATTTGAAACTAAAAAAAATGTTTATGTCTTAGTGCATTGGCAACATGGCAGATGGAAGGCATGTCTTCCACCTATTTTCCTCCTTTCTTGCTTTGTTGACATTAGCTAATCGGCTCCAGAGAACAGCTGAGGGCAATGGGAAAATGAACACATCCTTTAATGCTTCATGCATAAACACATACAACGCTACCTTATTTTGCCTTTTCCCTACTCTGTTTTGGTAGAGTTGTGCATTTTCTTAGCCCTAAAAATTTCAGCTGAAATTGGATTGCAATAAAATTTATAACAAAATTTATTGGGGGCAGGGCCAACTAACCTTCCCAAAAATTACACTACGTGTTGAAAAACTTAAAGTGCATTTGTTATTTTCCATTTTAAAATTTCATGGCTTCATCTAGGCACTCTATCTGCTTTACCAGCATGTGAAGATTTACATAGTGAATTAAAATGAAGCAAAACAAAAAGGCTGAAGTAATAGAGATGTAATTTCCTGAACACAGTATGCTAATCCATCACAGTTAAATAACTATTACATAAACTTCCATGGAGTTTTCTTACTGTTCAGTTCTCTTAACCAGCTGCAGTTTTTATTATGTATTTTCTAGGGGGCCTAGATATCTATAATGTAGACTTTATAGCCCATTTAGCTAGAACTGTAACACATTATTTCAAGTTTTATAGAATCTCAGAAGCCCCATTTACTAAGAGATTTTTTTTTTATATCTGAGGATCTTTTGTTTGTTTTATAATTTTATTGTATTATTGAGTCTTAGAGAAGCAAGAAATGTGGCAGTAATATTTTAGAATTTAAATAACGAATCCAAATTTCTGTCTAGCCAAATCCAGACTTCGCTGTTTTATTTAACACACATTTTGCCGCTGCTTTGTATGCCATCTGTTTGATGCTTTTCAGTGGCTGGGTCGGTAATAATCAGCTTTTCCAAGATATGATACAATATCCTTTTCCTTATTATTCTGTCTGCTTATCACAGTACCGCTTGAGTAGACATAATAACATTGTTCTTGAACATGAGCAGAAAAATAAAAATTGAGTCAGCAACTATCATTGTGGCTACCTGACCTTTTCTTCATTTTAATTAAGAAGAGGAGAGTGGGTACATGTGTCAGAATAATAATTTGTACAAAAATGTTCTTCCAACTATAATGGCTATAATTTAATTGCATTGAATTATTCACAACTGGAACTATGATTCTTGTTTTTTGAAATCACATTTTATTTAATTAAACCTACATTGGGTGGGTGGGGAACATAGCATGGTACAATGTACAATATGCAGCTTGGAAGAGTTTTTAGAGATCATCTTTTCTACCTATTGCCCAGGGCAGGACTCAAAACAAAAATGTGACTAAAACAACATTAGCATCATGCTGTAAGCCCCACCAATGTGGAATGTGCATGCCTAGTTCTGGGGTTTGCATCAGATATGCCTTGACATTGTAGCTGGTTTGATTTTTCCAGTTTTCACCTCCATCCTAGATACTGCAATGCACAAATGTGAAAAATCTTATGAAACAAGATCCAGTGTCTATGGAGATTCTCAGTCATCCAGGTTATGCTGTCCCAAAGGTGCTATTTCAAAAGCCAACTGGACTTTCTTTTTGCTTGAAGATGTTTAACTTCTGGTCCAAGAAGCATCTTCATTTCTAGTAGACAATACTAATGCTCAGGGCCACAGAATTTTGATTCACAGACAGGGCAGAGTGAAGAGCTGGAAACTGAACAAGGATGAGATGAAATATTGTAGAAGAAGACATGGATGGCTAGCTAAATATTCTTGGGTTACCATATCAATTGATCAAGTACTTTGATTTGTGTGATTCACAAGATCAATAAAAGCAGCATTAGGGTTGTTGAGAAATTGACCTCCCTTCTTCCTGCTCCACCATATTTTGACTAACTTAGCTTTATGCCTATCTCAACAATTTGGGCAAGAAAGTGAGAGAGTGACCACTTTAAATGAGTTAGGGAAACTGCAGCTTTGCCGT
Organism: Notechis scutatus; assembly: GCF_049901735.1. NCBI lineage: Eukaryota > Metazoa > Chordata > Lepidosauria > Squamata > Elapidae > Notechis > Notechis scutatus. Next base: position 108,801,662 of record NC_142009.1, on the reverse strand, counting down.
AGCTATTGCTCAACACTTTGGACTCGACTCTGCGGCAAGCAGCTTTTTTAATACCTTCTTGCTTAGGCCAAGACTCTTAAAAGTTTTCAGTCTATTTTCTTCCTATTCTATTCCTCCCATGGAACTGGTCTGCTGCTTATCTCAGTATAGGACAACTAACAAGTATCCTTATTCAAACAACAACCATTCAAATGCATCAATAGGAAATGTAACTTTTCTTGTCTGTATGGTAATCATTGGCATTTGCAGTAATTTTTCCCCATCCTTCTTGACTGGAAACATTTGAACATATCTGTGAGATCAATAATGTAGAGCAGCTCATGTACTAATTAGATGGTTTCAAGGCTCACCAGCCTACCCTGAGTCAATGAGTAGCACACATATTTTTTTATTCACTTCAGGTTGGATAAGCTATGTTCAACCAAAATCTTTCCTTCCTGAAATCTCATAGCTTGTGTGGAGTTTCTCTTTTTCATGCTTCTTCAAAAGGTCATCAAAAATTTTATACAGAGCAGTTTCAACTCAGCCTTAATGTAAAGACTCAAGAAAATATATTTAACTTTGTTAAGACATTTGATAGGGTCGGGAATGATAAAGGATTCTTCAGCATTTTCAAAGTAATTTCTTTACAATTCATACAAAGCTTACCTGCCACAATTCTTCCTAATTTGTTTTTTACTTTTCTAGTCTGAAGCCTTAAGTGTCTTGATTGATGCTCATGATGATATATTCCTACATCAACGTCCCACCTGTTCTAAATTTATCATTTCCCATCTAATGTTGGGGGGGAACCCTCATCACACTCCCATTTAAGTTGATGATACTAGATTCATGAACATTTAATGGTAATGTAGCATTGCAGGCTGCATATTAATACAGCTGGAAATGATACGCAACTTCAGTAAATGTATTTAAAAGAACAGGCAGACTTGTGAAGAAGGCATTATGATTAGCAAATGACGTACAAAGACCTTAAACCCAGAGCATGCTGACATCTTCAAGGAGCAGGTAATTTAATCTCTACAGGGGCCATCGATCCTTTTTGACAACCAGCAGCGATATGCAGATCAATGTTAATGTTATTAGTCTGTTTGGTATTGCTGACAGAATGGATTTATGAGAGAGAAATACTTTCTTAAGAGATGAATTGGATTATGTGCCGCATTGGTTTTAAAAGGAAACAAAATGTGCTATTTTTCACCATGCAGTAAAATCATTTTGGTACCTGATTTAAAAACAAAAAACAAAATATCATGGACATTCACATATTTAAAGGAACACAAAGGTTCTTTTTTGTTCCCTAAAAGTGTGGCCCTAATTGAAAGGAATTAGCACTCAATCATAGCACTCAATCATCTGTTTTGGGTTCATTTAAAGAAATTATATGCAGTCACGAATCAAAGGGATATAGCCCCATTCAGAGGTGGTATTCAGCAGGTTCTGACCAGTTCTGGAAGTTGGTAGCTTGTGGTATGGCAGCCTATTGTTGAATCAAACCATCACGTAAGTCATAATATGATTGATCAGTCTAGGCATAGCATGTTAAGGAAGCTAACAACTGTGACTCCTTAACCCAGGTTTAGTGTGTGGTTAACTGCCAGAATTTTGCAGTTAGAAATGGCAATTTATAACTAGGTATCTGTGAATGAAGAAAGGAAAAAAATGCTTTATCTGCTGCTTAAAAAGGAGAAAAACAAATGCATAAAGGTTCCTTAAAAAGTTTCTACTGTGTTGTTCAGCAGCTTCATGTTTTCAGATAGAGAGCACTGATAGGGAAGAAGGCTTGACTTTCCACTTACCTAAAATCTACAGTGACAAGCAAACAGAGACTGATTGCCCTGCATATTGTCATCAAGGGGAAATGGTAACATTTTTAGTGCTGTAGTCTTTGGACTTTGGCAAATGCCCAACATAATTACCATTCCCTGGAGCTATACCCGAATATGTTAAGTTTGTTCAGGACTCTCCTTTGTATCTAACTGCTTATAGAATCTATAATATCAGATGAAGTAAGTAGATTGCTAATTGCTTTCCCATAGCCCTAAGCTTATGCAAGCACGTAATTGCTTTCCCATAGCCCTAAGCTTATACAAGCACATCTTTTTTGACTTGGTCTAGGTTACTGATTCTTCTGAGGTGAAGGAGGTTGAAAAGGGAACTTTTCATGCTCTGGCTACTTTATTGTATTATTCCAGACTTTTATTTCTTCCATCTAAATTCAAATCTGCAAAAACCTGTTTATTATTTATATCTTACCTCTAGCCAAGTCTCTGAGTGGCTTGCAGCAATAATAAAAACATAATCATCATGATCCATTAAAACAACAATAGGACAATCCAATAAAACGTGTAATAAAATTAACAATTTAAATGACTTTAAAATCAATATTAAAAATGACCCGAGACAGGAAAAACAGCATTGTAAAAGTTCAGTGAAAAAGTATTGCCTTAGCAACTTGCTGAAGATTAGTAGTGTGGGATCATTTTGAACCTCATAAGACCTGAACTCTAACTCTTCCCATATCTAATCCCCTCATGTCCAAACCACCCAGAATCAGACAGGATGGGCAGATTCTAATAGAAAAAAAGTCTCCCTTGTAACAACGTCCCAGGTCTTAATGGTTTTATGGGGCATAACCTCAGAAATCTAGCAGAAGCCCTAATCTAACAGTAAAACAAATATATGTTGCTCTCATCCATCAGCAAGTAGACATTGCATTCTCCCAACTGTAGAATGAAGGTTGCCTTCAAAGTATCACCAAGCAGAATGCATTGCAGTAATCCCACTTTTAGGTAATGGGTGCATGAGTAACTGTTTTGGATATTCTACTTTGAAAAGGGCTGTAATTGCAACCAGTCAAAGGGGAAGCAGTCTTCCTAGATACAATATCCATCTACTGTTCAAGCAGGCATGAATCCATTAGAGAAACCTCGAGTTACAGAATTGTTCCTTCAGGGATAGTATGACTCCCTCAAGAGTTGCTTTTGGAGCCAACATGGAGTCAGGATTCAGTTTCAATCTGTTTTATTCCCAACCTCACAGCCTCTAAACACCAGATAAGGACATTCACTGCAATGGTCCATTTAGCCTAGAAGGCACACTTATAACTTGTTATTATAAATGCATTATAAATGTAAAATTCCCCTTGCACATACATGCTACTCATTTCCAGCTCTAGGGGGAGGTGCTCATCACTGTTACAAAGCTGAAGAGCCGGCGCTGTCCAAAGACGTCTCCATGGTCCTGTGGCCAGCATGCCTAAACACTGAAGGCACTCAAAATGCTGTTACCTTTCCACCAAAGTGGTCCCTGTTTTTCTACTTGCATTTTTATATGCTTTCAAATTGCTAGGTTGGCAGAAGCTGGGACAAGTAAGGGGAGCTTATTCCGTTATGCGGTGCTAGGGATTCAAAACACCGGATTGCTGACCTTTCTGATCAACAAGCTCAGTGTCTTAGCCATTTTTTTATTTATTTATTTATTTATTTATTTATTTATTTATTTATTTATTTATTTATTTATTTATTTATTTATTTATTTATTTATTTGATTTGCCAATTGTTTACAAGATAATAAGTATAAATGTATACATAGTTGTGAATACATGAAATGGGTACATATAAAAAAAATAAAAGAATAAGAGAAACAATAGGACAGGGACGGTAGGCACGTTGGTGCGCTTATGCACGCCCCCTACAGGCCTCTTAGGAAAGGGGTGAGGTCAATAGTAGACAGTCTAAGGTTAAAGTTTTTGGGGTTTGGGGAAGAAACTACAGAGTCGGGTAGAGTATTCCAGACATTGACCACTCTATTGCTGAAGTCGTATTTCCTGCAATCAAGTTTGGTGCGGTTTACTTTGAGTTTGTATCTATTGTGTGCTCTTGTGTTGTTATGGTTGAAGCTGAAGTATTCATTGACAGGTAGGACATTGCAATGTATGATTTTATATACCATGCTTAAGTCAGACCGAAGACGGCGTAATTCAAGGTTTTCTAGTTCTAGAATTTCAAGTCTGGTGGCATAAGGTATTCTACAACGAGTAGAGGAGTGGAGAACTCTTCTTGTGAAATATTTCTGGACTTTCTCAATTGTGCTAATATCAGATACGTAGTGTGGGTTCCAGACTGATGAACTGTATTCGAGTATTGGTCTAGCAAATGTTTTGTATGCTCTGGTTAGTAGTGTGATATTACCAGAGAAAAAGCTACGTAGGATTAGGTTAACAACTCTTAATGCCTTTTTGGCTATGTAGTTGCAGTGGGCTCTAGCACTTAGATCATTAGAGGTGAGTATTCCAAGGTCCTTTACAGAGCTTGGGTCATCAACAAGATCTTGACTATTCAGCTTGTCCCTAAATGTATTATATATCACCCCAAAACCTATAGGTTCTCCCAGTAGGTTCATATAGAGGTAAAACAAATGGGAGGGACAGAGCTAGACCCTGTAGCACAGCACAAAGGGTACAACCACTCATTTATCAACCCAGTAACTGGTACAAGGAAAGCATGGAATTGCTGCCTAGAAAAAAAGTGGGACCATTGTAGAACAGTCCTGCTAATCTAAACTCTCATGTTTGGACCAGAAGTTTTATAATATCAAAAGCAACTGAAAGGACCAACAGAATCAGAAGGGCTGTCCTCTCTTCATTTAGGTCCTGACTGACGTCATCCACAAGAGTGATACATGCAGTTTTTTTAATGAAACTCAAATGAAAGTGATCCAGATATTTTGCTTCATACAGGATACACTGCTATCAATAGCTCATCACCTTTCACAGAAGCTTCCCTAAAAAGACTGTGTGGAACTTGTCCAATGTGGTTGAATTGCAAGATATTTTTTAGAGCTGAAGCAACACATCCCCACAGTTGGTTACCTTTGCTCAGATTTTTTAAATGTGGTGTATGACATAATATAGCTCCCTCAAATAGATCCACAACCTAAATTTTGAATCTCATCTATCCCTGTAGGTATAGATGAAGATTTGGAAAAAGTGAGGTGACCAGGATTTCATACACACAAAAATATCTTGTATGTGTGAGCCTATAACATCAAGCATACCTTGCAGTTTTTTATAAATGCAGTGATTTATGCTTCTTGCTGCTTCCCTTGCAAAAAGACCTGAAATAAATCTTCTGTGTGGGCTTGGCTATACTTTTGCCTCAGAATGTTTGACTATTTTTTCTTCAAGGGTAGTGATGACAAACACTCATGAATTAGTGTTGCTTAAGCTTCTTCAGGTCCAGCTTCTTTTTCTGATCTTTTTTGTTCTGCTGCCACTATTAAATTCCTTTTTAGGGTTCACAAATACTTTAAGAAAGCAGTGTTGGGTGCAACATCAAACAGCGATAGCATAGTGCGGATATTTGGAGTACATTTTCCAACTTGAACTTTAAAGAAGGTAGTATCAAGAAAACCAAGAAGTCACATTGGTGCAAAACAACGATCTTTTTATCTCTTAACAGGAGATTCTCTGATCAACTGTTTTCTAAACAGTGACTAAAGGAAATATTTAGCAATGACTCAAGCCCTCTTTCTTTTCTTCTCGTTCTGGAACAGCAGTAGTAAATTAATGTCTTATCAGAGAGAGGCTGTCATTTTGTCATGCCCAGTGCAGCACCCAATCATTTATGAAGATCCTGAAGGTACTGAGGTGTTTCTGATTGTTTCAGAGAAAATCCCGTTTCACCTGTACAGCCAGTTTTTTCAACAAAACCATCTATTTGGCTTAGGATTTGGCCAGATGCTTATCAGGTCTGGGTTCTCAGGAGACCAGGCAGGTGTTGTAGTGGCTTCCTTACTGAAGTTAACATCATCCTTTTCTGTTTGAAATAGTTATATTTTAAACTGTGACTATTTTAATGTATTTATTTTGTTTTTTTAATTAATGCAACAAGGTGTTTTTATTTTCTGGTTTTTCACAGAAGGTGAAGAAGGTCACACAGGAAGTACTGGTTTTTCTGTTCTAGTTTTGTTCTGTTTTGTTCTTAACTGCTATACCTTATGGACTCTTAGAATAGCCCTATTCAATCAGAAGAAATAAATGTACTGTGTTTAATACAAACTGAAAAACTATTTAAGGCAATCCAAAGGATTTGGATATAAGGCTTTTGGCTTTATTCCCTTTGAACAGCAGTTATCTTGGCATGCCATATCAGAAACTGCATTAAAAATTCTTAATTTAAAAGTGTTCGGCTGTGTGACAAGTAGACTTCTGTTTAAGAAATATCAACATCTGATTTTAAAAAATTCTTATGTTTAGATATAAAATAAAACTTTGTTGATACATATGCCTTTTTTTTTTTTCTCAGCCATGTCTCATGTTCAATTTGCAATTATGGTTCCAAGATCTTTTTCACTAGTATTATTGCCAAGTCAAGTATTCTTGTATCCCTTAACTATGTATCAGATTTTTGTTTCCTAAGTGAAAAAATTCACAGTTGTTTCTAACCCATTTAGTTAGTTTCATCCCATTTCTCCAGCCCATTGGGATCAATCTTTCAACCTCTCATTTAAGTCATTAGTGAAAATATTTAAGAGTAGAGGACCAAGAAATGAATTTTTCAGCACACTACTTGATACACATTTCTCCAGTTTTGATATCCACTGATGACTTTTTTTTGAGCACATTTGAACCAATAATGAGGCTCAAATTATCTTTTCCAGACACATTATGCAAAGACTAACTCTCTGGAGAACTTCGGGATGCTGGGGAAAAGTTAAAGAAAAAGAAGAGGATAACCAGAATAAGGTGGGTGAACTCAGTTACAGTAGAGAAGAGTGCAAGCTGAAGGACCAGATCAGGGACAAATCTCCTTGGAGAAAATCTATTTATGTGTCACTAAGAGTCAACACTGAAGTGATGGCACATAATCATTCAGTCACTCAATCAGGTCTTCAGTCTTCCAATCCTCACCAATTAAGAGAATGAAGCTACTGAAAAGTCCAATACAGCCATTAGTGTACAGGCATTTTCAGTATTGACCTCAGCAGTATTCCCAGGAGGGTGCAAAGCAGATCAGATTGATGTTAGTGGAGACACCTTAACCCCTTTCTAATATATTGTGTTATGCAGGTCCCAAAGAGGTGACACTCATGTTGCAATGCTATTTTTGTCAATCTTATGGAAATAGCAACTTCCTGTTAATTCACTTGATCGGCTTAATTCTAAATCTGCTTGTCTGTCCATGATTCATTTGACTTGCTCAATGCTCATGTCATAACCCTTCAATTATGCTGTCAGCTAAAGCAGATGATAAATCTCCAAAGAGCAAGGCAAACCCAAGCTGTTCAGACCAAGAATAAAACATTCAGAAAGAAGGACGACTGAATGAATACAGTTTAATTTGATTCTGAAAAGGTGCTTCAGAGCATGTGTGAATGAGACTATGGTATCTACTGGCAGCTAATTAAAGCAGACATGACTACCCATGCAACTGCTATAGAGTATCTTCTAATATATTTGCATGGTCCTAATGCAGCTCCTTTAATGACTTAGAAACAGTTACATGGTTACATGGTTTGCAGAAGAGTCCAAAGATTTACAAATCTCTTCACAGGGTGTGAAACACAGATCTTTATAAAATACTAGATAGCCACAAATTGTTAAATTAAAAGAAATCACTTTCCTCACCTTCCAAAAGTTTAAAACATGGCTCTGCGGCCCTGTGTGGGGAGCTCAAAAGAGCAGGAAGTTGTGGGGTTGGTTGATGCCATGACAGCCCTCTCTTTGCCTTTGTCAATTACTTTTTTAACCAGGTTTAATTATTACACACACACACACACATAATTAAACCTGGTTAAAAAGTAATTGACAAAGGCAAAGAGAGGATTTTATTGCATTGTTCCCAGAAACCCTCCACACTTGCATTTCACTTGCCACTCACACACCCCTGCGTATCCTCTCTGACCCTCCCCACACCTTTGTGCATGCCCTTGCTCCTTCCCCTCACCAGCAGAAGCTACTTAGTTCCTGCTGGCCTTGGGCTTGCAACTTCCTGTCAGCCTCTCCAGTGACATTGCTTCTGAGAAGTTGCAAAGAGCAGCTTTAGTTTAGACTTCCTGCGGGTTTTCTTACTGATTTGTGAGAAGCTTTCTGGGAGCATTGTAAATGACAATCACATTTCTGTGACTGATCACGACAGTACAGTGGCATTGAAGTGCCAAAGTTCAAACCAACAGGAGTGATGCATTTTGGATTTTGGGTGCATTTTGTAAATTAACCCATTTGATGTACTTCAGTTCAAAAATGGTTGTCCTATGAAGAATTATTTCACCCAACTGAAAGTTACAAGCAGACACAAAAGTCTTTGTAGTATAGGGTTAGGGTTAGGGCAGTCAGTGGAAGTTGCCTGCAGTAGTGCATTGTAACTACTGCACCACCATAGCTTTTAATGATGATAGAATATATTATATTTAGGTTTGGTTCTACTGAAAAATACAACAGCTCTTTTGGAGGTGTTTAAAAATTGGGAGAAATTAAATGCTGAACTAGCAAGGCTTTTAGCTGCATACCACATAGCTTTTCTTTCTTTCAAACAAATGTAAGAAATCTAGAAAAAAAAACAGATCTGCATTTTCATGCAGCTTTTTTCAAGAAAAACAAACCACCAGGTTCCATTATAAGGTTGGCCAGATATAAATTTATCTTTAAGGTTGTGAATTAGTATCCCTATAATTATTTCTGTTGCCTTTCTCATGCAACAGCACTACTGTTCTGCCTCCATAGCATCAGTCTGATGGGAAATGTACATAGATAATGTTTTTAAAAATCCTGTTCACACTTCTTGTCTTAGTTCATGGCAAGAAAGCTTAACAGTTGTCAAAAATGAAGGAAAAAATACAGATCATGAGAATAAAACATGCTAAGAATAATAATATGCAGAAGTAGAGAAATATCTTAAAGTGCGTGGTGAGGCAGCACGTTAAGAGCTATAGTTTTTCAGGATAAGAGGGTAAGAAAATGTAAGCAATCAATTGCCACTTAAAACTGAGAGTGAAAAAACTAAAGTAAGATTTCCATTAAGCCACTTGGTATGTTTTCTATGGGAAGAAAACATACCAAGCTGAACCTCATGAGGATATGTATTGATTGCAGTAGATTGTTGAGAGGGAACACACTTCTTGGCTTTAGTTCTGCGTGCAATAAGTATTCCTCACTAGCCATGCCTCATTGAATATCTAGGAATCTTCAGCCAAGCTTAAACCGGCCCAGAAGGGGCAGTTCTACTTGACTCAGTTGTAAACTAAATTTGTTCTCTGATCATTAACCTATGAAGAATCTCAAGGCATACCCAATGTCATGCCTTCTGTAATGAGGAACACATATTAGGTTGCTTAATTTATTTCAGATTATCATTGCACACTTCCTGAACTATTATTATAAAATAAGAATAAGCATTGAGCTGACTCAAAGTAGGTGTCTATGGAGATTCTCAGTCATCCAGGTCATGATAGTCCCAAAGGTGCTTTTTCAAGAGGCATGGCACAACATAGGAGAACAAACACATCAGGACTTGATTCAGCAGTCCATCTGCATCTAAAAGACACAGACCACTTGTTTGAAGATAGCAAAGTCCACATTGTGGACAGAGAAAACCATTGGTTTAAAAGAGGGGTTAAAGAGACCATCTATGTCAGAATTGAAGAACCCTCTCTCAACAGAGTGGGAGGGATACAATATCATCTATCTCCAATCTACAATACAGTCCTTTCAACACTTCCAAGAAGGCTCCACATCAATTTGCACCACTCAGATATGCCCTGATGACACAGATAAATCTCTAGATGACCTTAATGACTCACTAAAAGAATGCAAATGACCATCTGTCTGCAAGGAGTATAAATCCTTCCATTCCCCACCATCCAATCAGAGCTGAAGAAGCTTCTTGGATGAGAAGTGAAACATCTTCAAAGAAAAACCAGAAAGTCCAATTGCCTCTTGAAAAAGCACTTTTGGAACTCAAAGTAGGGGTTTTTTTAAAAAAAAAATATTGATGTTTTATTTAACATAATAACTGAATCCCCTGGTTCACATGTAAAAAAAATCTACAGGAATGACAAGGTAGAAAGAATAAGACAGGAATACATATGGATGGTGCTGCTTGGGACAATTGTTTGGAACCTGGGACAATTATTCATACAGAGTCACTGGTCTTAGGTACTTGTGTACAAAACCAAACCAAAACCAAAACCAAAACCAAACCTCTGTTCTCAGGTCTTCAGTAGAATAATATTGTGTTTATTGAGCACTACCACAGATACAACATGTTAACCTGGGATTTTTTGCATCTAAAACAAAGACTTACACATTTCTAACCTCTGGACACTGCCACCACATATGGAAGAACATTCCTTCTTTGTGTTTACACTTCCAACATTCTGCTTTTGTGTTTGGATACATTTTGGCCAGTCTTGCTGGGGCTAGGTGCCACCTATAAAACATTTTATATTGATTTACTTTAAATGCTGTTGACAATGTCAATTTACAGTTGTCAATCCACATTTTCCCCAATCCTCTAAATTTATATTATGCCCTACATGTTTTGCCCAGGCAATCATTGATCCCTTTACTATTTCCTCTTCTAATTCCATTTCCAACAAATAGTTATAGGACTTACACATTTCTAATAGCAAGACTATCAAGCCAAAATGGAAAGAGAGAGAAAGAGAGAGAAGAAGAAGAAAGAGAAGGAGGGGGAGGCAGGAAGGTGTGTTAAAACCACTCAATGCCTTATGTGCATTTTTAAAGTGTCTGGAGGTTTTATACAAACTCAATCCTATAAATTGAAGATCTAAGCCATTTTTGTACAAAATGATCATGATAAATGATCTTATTTTGCAACTGAAGCCAAACAGAAAATGCTTTTAGATGCATAAAATGTATGCTGTCCCAATGAGCTACAGTTTGTGTCATAACACTGACCTATTTTTTAGGATTGGTGTAACGATAACAAAAGCCATAGAAACAGAACAAAGGATAATGAAAAAGGAAAAAAAAACATTAAAGAACATTTTAGCTTGGCTTCACTTAGTTAGCTTTAGCTGACTCCGAAAACCAAATTCTAGTTATTAAATGTTAGATCAATGTTCTCCTTGTTAATTAGGGAGACAATGTCCTTGACTGTCTGCTCAAATATGGGGAGAAAATGCTTTCTTAATCCATAAATTCAGTGAAGTATGTGCTTTTATTTTTATCTTGTTTGTGTGATCCTCCAAACATATTCAGTGAATATAGAAACTACTCCGTAGTATGTAGAAAACTTGTGAATATGAAGACCTGTGGAAATCTTCAGTTTTTAAATAATTATTATACTTCTTTGTGGCAATGTGTTCATACCAAGAACAGTTGGTATTTCATTCTTTTCAAGAAAGAAAAATAGCTCGAAGCAATGAAAAAGTTTTTTTATGGGTTCAGCTATACGAGCCGAATAAAAGGAAGATTGTAAGGAAAATAAGTTGCTGAGTTCGTAGCTTCCAGACGCATGAATGTCCTGCAGCCTTGCTAATAATTTATTTGACCACTTTATAAGTAACTTTTCCCGTACTAGAGAAAACTAGCAAACTGTGGCCCTGTGGGCAATTTTCATAGGAAGATGAATCCTTATCTAGTTTGCAAGCTTCAGAATCTCTCCAGCCGAGTATGTCTTCTCCAGAGACGTCCAACACATTCCCATTTCCTGTCATTTTTTTCCAACAGCTGAAATGTCCTTGAGCTGATTATTATTATTTTTTTTGCTTTTTACTGATATTACTTCTTCCGTGTATTTGTGTTTGTTTTAATTGCTTTATTTCCATTGAAATGGGGTATATAACATTACCAAGAGCTTGAAATTCAACTTGTCAGAATTGTTTTTCCTTCTCTTTCTCTTCTTTTCTTTATCAAGTTATTCTGCCCTTGATCCATAGGCTTGCTTATACATTGGGCAAATGGATTCAGTACAATTGCTGCCTGGGGGTGCCCAACAGATTGCGTTATTATAACCCATCTGATTTGTATTCTGACTGTCCTAAAATAAAAGAAATAGCAGTATCAGAGTAAATTTCCAGTCCTGGTGGTTTTATATTTGCTTGAATAAGCAACTGCAAAAAAACCCAGAGGACAAGAAGCACAGCAAACTTACCTAACCAACTTTTCATATCAAGAAAAGTTCTTGCCAATCTCCTTTTTTGATTCAAATTTGCTCCAAGGACCAGACAATGAACCTGTAGGAAAAGGATGATGGGATGTTTGTAAAATCTTGAATGTCCTATTCCAATGCCACAGAGAGAACATGAATAAAACTCTGAATTTTATACTTGCTTTTCGCTCTCTAAGTCAGTGATCCCCAACCTTTTTGACGCCGCGGCCCGGTACCGGCATCAGCTGGGCACCGCGGCCTGGTACCGGCATCAACTGGGCGCCGCCATCTTTTTTGACGAAAAAGTGCTTCCGGTGACCTCACCGGAAGCACTTTTTCGTCAAAAAAGATGGCGGCGCCAGTGCTTCCGGTGAGCTTTTTCGGGTAGAAATGGCTTTCTACCCGGAAAAGCTCACCGAGCGTGCGCCACCATCTTTTTGATGAAAAAGTGCTTCCGGTGAGCTTTTTACCCGGAAAAGCTCACCGGAAGCACTTTTACCAAAAGATGGCGGCGCCCAGCAACCAGCGGCCCGGTAAGACTTGTTCTGCGGACTGGTACCGGTCCGCGGACCGGCGGTTGGGGACCCCTGCTCTAAGTGACAACCGAAATTTGGAGAAATTACAATTTTTTAATGCATTTGATATGCATATGGGAGAGTTCAACGTGAGGGATATGAGTCAAAAAGGTTATTCAGGACTCAATACAAATAGCACTGGTCTACAAATTTTGGGAAATTATTGACCTCTGAGATAAAATGTGTTAATTTTACAATTTTTATTAGATGAATTAGAAAACAGGTGATAAAGAAAGAAAGATACGAAACAGGTTGGCTAAAGTTTTCAAGATATTTCAGGATAAAGATTTATACACAGGTGAGTATACAGTATTTGCCTGTAAGGGTGGGAGGTGTTTAATGATCATGATGCCTCATAACTTATAAACCAAGTAATGGTAGAACAATGAAAATGGTACCACATGGAAGTGTACACATTTATCTTCAGTTTGAGAACATCAAGGCAAATGGCTATGAAAAACACATGGAAAATTTGCTTAGGTTCTACAAAATACTTGGTGCAAACATGTCACTGAAAATTCACTTCTTGCACTTGCATTTAGACTATTTCCCTTTGAACTGTGGGGCCGTGAGTGATGAGCACGGGGAGAGATTCCACCAGGTTATTGCAGGCATGGAGAAAAGATACCAAGGGAAATGGAGTCTGTCCATGCTTGTCAATTACTGCTGGAATCTCCCCAGGGATGAACCTTCACAAGAGAAAAGCCAAAAAGTGCAGTTTAGATATCGAATAAAGATGGAATCTTGTCATTTAATCTTATGTTAGAGCTTGTCAGTTTTTCATGCCAAAAGCATGAAAATATTACATGAAAAACCAATAAATGAATGGAAAATTAAGTCATTAGTATCAATAAAAAGGTCAATTTATAATGATTGGTATGTCACCATTTTCATTGCTATATCATATTTTACAGAAAAGTTATGGAGTATAATCACATATCCCTCTCGTAATTTTGAATTATTTTGACCTGAAACTGTATCTTGGAAACTGGAGCCAATTAATATCCACCCAGTCACATGACCACATAACCACGTCTACCAAGCCATGCCCACCAAGCCATGCCCACAGAACTGGTAGTAAAAAAAATTTGAATCTCACCACTGACTGTAGCCCTTGTGATCTATATTTGTTACAGAAAAGTCAGCCAATTAAAAACCATATTCTATTTTTCATTTTAAATTGCTATCAGAAATAGATTAAAATTCACATTCAGAATAGTGCTCTTTGCAATAAAGTAAGATACATTCTTTGTTCTCAACCCTCCTCCACCAAAGAGTAAAGAGATCTCTAAAGGTCAAATTACTGTCAGGGCTGGACTTACTCTTGGAACCCTGAGGTGGCCTTGGTTACCAAGCTGAGCAGACAAAGAAATAATTTTAATTCCATAAACTACTTGTGAAATGTAATTATACCTTACATAATGAGCTACTTTGTTCTTTTTGCAAACAAATTCTACGGCAGTCTTTTACTATTGTTTAAATGGAAAATCATGCAGGTTAATAGCTGATTCCCCACCTGGAACACTTTCTCAGTCCTCTCCCTTTATTTCTCAGAAAGTCTATAAAAGATTTTAAGCTCTGAGGCTTATAAAATAGTGGTCTTGGAATTATTTTTCTCCAGCCATTCCTTTAGGAAGTGTAGTAGCTATTAAATCACTTAAACAGTTTAGGAAGTGGAAGTATTTAAAAGAATCTGGAAATGAAACTTCTATAGATAACTGCTAGTCTCCAGAAACCAGGAATTTATTTTATTTGATGTTATTATTTTATTTCTTATCACTGAGCATACATAGTGCAAATGGCAGAATCTTATCTATATTATTAATCTATGAATTGTTTGACTTCATGGATCCTAGGAAACAAATGGATATTTCACTATACAATGAGTCTATCCTTCTATGACAATTCTTAGGAAATATTTTCTTGTGTCCTATAATTTCTCAAGGAAGGACGGGAGGAAGGAAGGAAGGAAGGAAGGAAGGAAGGAAGGAAGGAAGGAAGGAAGGAAGGAAGGAAGGAAGGAAGGAAGGAGAAAAAGAGAGAAAGAAAGGAGAGAGAGAGAAAGAGAAAGAAAGAAAGAAAGAAAGAAAGAAAGAAAGAAAGAAAGAAAGAAAGAAAGAAAGAAAGAAAGAAAGAAAGAAAGAAAGAAAGAAAAGCCTCATTTAAATTTCAGTGAAAGGGAGTAGTTATTAAAAATATTAAAGTCCTAATGAACTAATGTTTTAAAAATATAAGAATTAATATATGATGGCATAACAAGAATGTGTCATGTTGAATTGAACAGAAAAAGAAACAGAAGAAAGGACTTTTAGTTATCTGTTTCTAGAATAGTATATAGGTAGGTCTTGAAATGACCACAATTTCTATGGCTAAGCAATGTAGACATAAAGTAAGATGTCATTACCAGTTGCCATCATTAACCAACTATCATGTGTCATTAAAAGAAGGAGGTCCCAAGTAAACATGCTGCAGTGAGGTCTGACAGGCTGGTACAGACTGTGCATGAGATGGGATTGGGGGGGAATCCTGCAGTGCAGCACAAAGATACAGCTGCCCTGGAAGACTTCTCCTTCCCAGCCCAATAGCACAATACAAATCTGCTGTGCCTTAGCAAATCTCAATAATCTCACCCAACCAGCATCACTTATGACTGTAGGGACACTGCTACTGCCTCCCCTGGCATATCTTCCCTGTATCTAGTCCATTTTGGCTGCCTTCACACAAGCAGGGCTTGATTCCAATGTTCCCCACCTGCCTATTCACCCTTCCAGCTCTTAATTTATATTAGCAGCAGTTGTCCAGGAATTAAAAATCCAGTGACTAAAAATGTTTGCTGTTGTGGTCCTCAAACTAGTTCTCATGCAGCATTCAGGACAATACAAGATTTAGACGCAGCTATACAGAGGTTTCATTATCTACACTTTAGCACCGAAAGAAAAAGGAACCTCCTCTGCTCTGGAACCATCTGGAACTTTCTGACAGCTGAATCCAAGATTTCTAAGATTTCCATCAGAAGACAGAGACATTTCCAAAGAAGAAGTTAAGCAACTGGAAATGAAAAGGACGTGCTAATTTCTATCATATGTAAGAAGGAGACAGAGTGGTGGCACAAAGTTAGGTTAGGCTCAGAGTAGTCTTAAGTAATTTCTACCACATAAATCATTAAACAAACAAAACGACTCCCTCCCCTCCTTCTATCAGGGATGCTTTAAATTCAATCAAATTCCAGTCAGCTTTATGTCAGTTCAAGCCCTGCACTTTGTCTATTTATGATTAGCTGAATTATGATTTATTATGACGTTGCTTTAGCTGGACTACTTTATAAAACCTGCCTAGCTGTTTCTAATTGTGGCTACAATCATAGTTTTATGGCTTCTATTTGTAGCCTCAGCCTTTAATAAATAGATTATGTGGCAGAAAATAAGGGTATGAAACAACAAACAGTAAAACATTATAAACAATAACTAAATTTAAGAGAGAAAAAAATAGCTAGCTGGCTGGTCATGAATGTCTAGTATATAAACCTCCCAGCTACAGTAGGTCCCAATAAATGGATATTTTAAGCCAGTTGAAATCCCTGAATATGAGAGTGTGGTTTTTTTTTTAATGCAATAATGTATGGTAATCTTTGGTAGCCTAGGAGCTAAACTACTCTGAACATAATTCATATACATTTTCTAGCCTTGCATTCTAGTATTCTTTTTAATGTGTCCCCTTTTTTTCAAACCAAACTAAAAGCTGAAATCTAAACTTGGACTGTACCCTTTTACATCTAAACAATTGTTTATGAGCATCACTTAAAAACATAAAACCAAATGTTTCTGCTGAACCAACAGTCTTTTCTTTAAAACCTGGGAGGATTTTTTTTTTCCATTACAGGGATCTTGTCAATAAAGATATATCAAGCTTTTAGCTGTGTTTTAAACTTGAATACACATCTGCTTGAGGTTATCTCCCTACTTTGTAAAGCAATTCTGCAAGAACAATCACTTCCTTTAGAATTTTCTCCCTCAGAAACCTCCTGGGATTTAGATTCTGTCCTAACCTTGGTTGTAACTAATTAATAGATTATACATTACATTTAGTTTTTACTTAGCAAAGCAAATGACAGCCTGATTTTTTTAACCCACCCAAGCACTACACAGGGTCAGTTGTACGTAATCAGATTTGGTCCCATTTGTGAAGACAAGCTACTGCATCTGGAGTTTATTTATTTAGCTTAGTCAAATTTATATGGCCATGTTTCTCATAAAAGTAGCATTTCTGGGCATGGCATAGACTTTATTCAGGACATCAGCACTCATGATGATTTTTACTGTATCTTGGGGCTGGAAGTAGTTATAGTTGGAAATTTTATGCTTAGAGGAAAAAAGAAGGGCTATGAAACTGTCCGTTTTAGACAAAAACTACCATTTATATTGTGCTTAAAGTTATATTCAGTTGGTTTTACTGTCTATCAACAGCAATTACAAAAGACAATAGAAACCCATCACCAGTTTTTGTTTGTTTGTGAGGCATCTGTACATGCTAGAAGCACTTTACTACACCACCTGTAAGATTTTATTGCTACTTACAGTTACTAATGTTTAACAATTAGTCAAGGAAATTTAAAATCAAAATCCTCTGGGTATTCCCCTGATTTCAGGAGGAAATAACACTTTAAAAAAATAAATACATTTAAAATGAGTTGTTTAGAATAAAACGGCCGATTTTCAGATTCACTAGTAGAAAGTGCCAGGAAGTAAGCTATGTTTGATCAATATTAGTTGAAATATCTGGGCTACATCTTTTTAAGCTGCAAAAATCTAGACAAGCAGTAGATGGCAGACAGATACAAAACACTTTCTTGGCTACCATCTAACAATCCTTTGAACTTTTGCAGCCTAGTTCTGCAAGCACTTTATATTCCCAATATTTTTTCCCCTTTCCTTTTCAGACTTCAGTTGTTGTTCTAAAATTTAGAACTTATATACTTCAAAAACCGGAATAAATCTTCCTTCTGTTCTGACTGTTTTAAATATTCATGTGTACAGATACATTTTAATTTTACTATATTGAGCTTCATAAAAATGCTATTATTCAAAGCCATCTGCATCAATGATCTCTGGCTTCCAAAATGGCAGTTGTGACTGGTTTATCCTGCCCCTTTTTATATCCAAGCTCTTGTTCAAAAGGGGTGGGACTTTGATCATCAGATCAGACCCACATTTTGAAGCTAATGGACATCACTATGACAATCCCTCATTAAACTGATAAAACATGATAACTATGTAAATTAAAACACTACTATATGAAAAGGAAAGTTTAAATAACTCTAACTGAAAAAAAAAGGATGGGGTGTAAAGATGATGATGAGAATAAAGAGAAAATCATGCACAAAGAAAGAAGAAAATTTAAAAAGTTGAAAACTCAAAACAAACTCCAAGAAATCCCAGGCTAAGAAATGTCACTTGTTTTGGAATCCTTCAATATAACAGTCATAATTTGAATTGATACAATTCAGTGTGATATACTTTATAAATATTGAGTTAAGCCCAGACCATTCAAAATCATAGTAGCTTGTCTCCACGAAATAGTAAGATGTAAACCATGGTTTACAAACTGGAATAGTTGGATTCACTGATTGCACTAAGCCAAAACTGAATTGTTATAAATGAATAAGATGTATAAACCTAGCCCGTTTGTGTGATGCATGACAGGGTCAGATTTACCTTCCCATAATGAAGTGTTATCTAAGTGGTAGAAAAGAATATTGCAACTAGTCCTGTGGTACAGAATAAAGGCTTATTTCTAATAAAATCCATGACAATATGAATTCTAGTGACAAATAGAATTTACCTAGTATTCAGGGGGCATGATCTAGGCCATCAAAGGAGGGATCAAAATGGTGGAAGCCAATAGGGCAGGGCTGTCAAACTCCTAGCCCGTGGGGCAGATTACATTCCATGCTGGCTACACCTATGCTCGATTTACCAAAGGGGGAAAAAGTCATGGTATGTTAAGTGATGCTGCCGTGATGATGCGAGTTTGACACCCTTGCAGTAGGGAGTTTAAGCTTCAGCCCTGTTTAAAATGTATCTTTTGTATTGCATTCACATACTAATGTGTCTACCATTTTCACATCATTGATATCCCTTCCCTATTCTCCTTTTCATATTCATTGTTTTCTGCAATAAACAAATAAAACCTCTGTGAAGAAGTTGGGAAATTGCGCTTAGTTTTTATTTTTTTAATGCGGAAGCATGTTAACGAAATGTCTTAACATTGACCTTCTTGCAGCATACTGGGCTCTTTACAGAGAGATGTTTTTCTATTTTGCACTTCCAAGAATGTTTACATGCCAAGGAACTCTCACTCCAATTTGCTTTGAATAATGCTATAATACATTTTTCTCCTCAATTTCACACTTTCCAAAGCACTGCTCAAGCTGGCAGATCTATTTTGATTCGCCTCTTGGTTTCAAGGTGGATGAAAAAATATATGTATGTGCAATTTGAATAAATAGGACTCACATTTTTCTTATTCCATGGTTTTTGTCCATGGATTTTATTATTATTATTTAAATGAAGTTAATTTCTGTCTCCTAATGCCTATCTACAAATATGTACATATAAATATGCAAATGTTTCTTCCTGTACTTATAGCAGTTGGTTCTCCATATAAAAGATATTAAACAAAGGAGGTTTGGGGCAGTTTTAATCTTTCCTTTCTTTTCATTACTTTTGCATTTTAATATTTAGTATCAGATGAAATATATTTAAAAGAATAGGCCACCTAGCAAACATTTGCTAGCTTTACAAAAAAAAATTTAAAAAAAACCCACACTATTAAAGCAAATCAACACTCTGCTCCAAGCGCAGATGATATCTTATTTTTTAAAAACAGCTACATCAAACAGATAGACAGCCTCTATTTGCATAAATCAGTCCTGTCAGATGGTGTGTTTTTATTTCAAGGAGAGGAAATTAATTGCAAATGCCATGTAGATAATTTGTGCTATAGGGCCAGACACTTAGGATTAGGATTTTGGTTAAAAGGACAAATCTTAAATTAATGCATTTTCTTCCCATTAGGGTTAAGTATAGAGCTACTTCTCAGTGGGGTATTAATTGCTTCTCTTTGGCAAAACTCTTTCTAATAAGGATGCACTGGAAGGGGTATACCATCAGCACAGTGTGGAAAGAATTAGATATTCAGCACCTGGTTGGTACCAAAGCACATTCCATGGTGGGGTACTTTGTGTGCCACTTTGAAATCTGAAACGGGGGGAGAAAGTATTATAATAATCCATCCCACCCTATGAAAGACCTCAAACATTCCCTGCATTTATTTCAACATCATTTATTTATTTCAAGGGATCTGGAAATGGTCATTACTTTCCCAGTGCCATAAAGTATCATATATGGTTTTGCATATTTATTTTAAATTTCAGTCCATTTACTAAGCTGAAACAGGACCTTGATGTGATTAACTAGAAATCTTGACAATGTACCTTATTGCTAAACATGAATAAGGCAGTTTAACTTTAAAGAGGGAAAGAAGATGAAAAACAGCACCAAAACAGATTGGTTCAGTGTTCTCCTTTCTCCTTCCTTGCACTCAACAGAGGCCTAGGAGGAAACAAAAATTTGTGTTCTTATAAACTTGGTTACCATAAATTAGCTTCAGGAAGACTCTTACAATGGACTTGCCTGGGAAATCTGGATGAGATCAATACCAATAGCCACTTCACAGTGCTTTACAGTCCTCTCTAAGTGGTTTACAGAGTCAGCATATTGCCTCCAATAATCTGGGTCCTCATTTTACCCAACCTCGGAAGGATGGAAGGCTGAGTAAACCTTGATCCTGGTGTGATTCAAACTGCCAAATTGCAGGCAGCTGGTAGTCAGCAGAACTAGCCTGCAGTACTGCATTCTAATCACTGCAGCACTGCAGCTCTAAACAAAATCCATATATTCTATTATCACATATTTTAAAATTGAAATGTTCTGGAAGGGTTTGAACCACCTATAAAGATAGCATAAAAAGGGGGATTTTTGTGTAGAAAACTTTCTTATACTGTCCAAACATGGAGATGATGGAAGTGTGCCCAGTTAGGGAACAGTGGCAGATGTTTCCAATTAATATTAACTACAGCAGTGGGACAGAATACCCTTCACCAATCTGAGTCTTTTCAACATGAATATGCAGGTGGGAATAAGTGTGATGAGTGTCCAAACATGTCACACTTTGGGTCAGTAGTCTTCAGGACCTTATTCTGATATTGAGGACCTGCCTTTTGACAGAAATCTCTCATATCTCTTAATTGCAATCAAAAGTTAAGCCACATGCATGTTGCATGTTGCAGTAAAGGTTTTCATGTTGCAGTAAACAGATACAAAACCTATATCTAGGCCAGTGCTCTAGAGTAGGGTCCCCAACCCTGAGGTCATAAATCAGCACTGGGCCGACTTCCGGTTTGTCGGCTTCGCGAGCGGCAGGGATTTGCGAAGCTGCGCAAATCCCTGCCGGGCTAGCCGTTTTTGGGGCTCCGATCAGGACGGGTACGGAGCTAGGCTGCCCTGCAGGGGCAGCTGAAGGTAGGGGGGATCTGGAGAGGGGTTTGGGGGTGTTGCAGACCCCCTCCCCGGCCGGCAGAACCCCCTTTTCCCAGGACGGTGCAGCGGCGGTCCGTAATGGCCGCCACAAAGAAGCTGGCAGCCGGGTAAGAATGCGCAGGAGGAAGTGGAGAAAGTGCTTGAAAGGAGAAAGTTTTTCTTGGTTCCTAGGACTCTAAGACATATTTAACAAAATTCCTGAAAAGTATGACTTTCTGAATGATACCTTCGAGAAGAGGAAAAAAGCGGCAGTTTGATGGTGCTGAAAGGATAGCTTACCCTCTTTTTCTACGGAATAAAAAGTGAATATTAAGAAACCTATTTTTTTTAGGTGAAAACTGGCTCTAAGCGATGAGTGGGAAAAGAGAGGACTAAAAAAAAAAATATTTGTATGCTAAGACTTTGTTGGAGGAGATGCCTTAAGGATTGAAAGACTAAAATATATTGCAATAAGATTTTAAGAAATAGATTTGGACTTTCTTTTTTTCTGATTGATACTACCCTAGGAGGAGAGAGTGGGAACTCTGTCTTGGTTTGGACTGATTGATAACTTTGGGATTGTTTTATTTTTCCTTTGGAATATTTTGGTTGTTATAAGAGAAAAGAAAAGAAAAGATTTATAATGGCTCCTTCTATTGAGGAACTGAGAGGGACTATGAGCAAGCAAAAAAAAATGGTAAAGCTGGTTTGAAAGAAGCCTGCCTTTTTTTGGAAATGGCGCTTATTAACTATCAACAAACATTGCAACAGATGAAGACAGCAGAAGAAGAAGAAGGAGAGGAAGCCATCTTTAATAAATCTCAGAACTCGACCAAGAGGGAAGGAAGAGGGAAAGGAAGAGAAATAAAGGACTTAAGATTTAAAAAAACATTTAAGAAAGGGAAAAATAAGGTGCAAAATCAATATAATGAGGGTAAACAAAAGGGAAGAGGAATAAGACAGAGAAGGGAAGCCAGTAAGGCAGAGGCTAGAAGAAGGGGGGGGGGGGGTAGAAAGGTTTGTTGGGAGAAGAAAGAAAGGGAAAAGGTGGAGAAAAGCTACAAAGTTTTGAAATTAAATGGGAAAAAATGAATCTTTTTTAGGGATAAAGGATAAGTATAATTTCTGCAAAGAGATTTTGCAAGGTACATAAGATGATATTGTAGTATTGTATTAGAAATAGAAAACTTAAATGGCTTAAGAGTTGATAAGAGATTAAAATGTTGAAATGTTAATAATGATTGGTTTTAAAATTTAATAATATGAGGGAAGATTTAGAATATTGAGCTTTAATTAAAGAGTTTAATAAGATTATGGTATTGATGTTATTATAAAATTTTTATTATAGTATTTGTTTTTAATATTTAGATTTATTGTTTAACTATGTATTTAATTATTCTGGATGTATTATTCAGTTAGAATGTACCAAGCAAAATCGGATTGGGTATTGGGTGTTATTTTAAAGATTAACTTGATTAATTTAGTGGGGAGATAGAAAGGCATCATACTCTGATTAGTGATTTCAGGAGAAATTTCTTTTTTTTTTTATAAGGAATGAGACAAAGGTACAATAAAGAATGGACAAAAGATACAAATATAATGACTCAAATTAAGATGATTAATTAAGATAGAATTAAAAAGAGTGAAATATGGGGAGAAGTTAATATAGAAGACTTAGAATGGTAAATAAAATAAGTAATGATATGTAATATGAGCATGAATACAGTTGAAGTCCATGAAGAAAGAGATACCTGGGTCCAAGTTACTTTCCAAAAAGATTTTTTTTTATGTTTTGTGTGTTGTGTATATATGTTTTTTTTATAGAATGAGAATAATGGTAACTAAGTCAGAAAGAAATAGATGAAATAATAATAATAAAATGGAATAAGAGTAAAGAGAAATAAAGAGAAAATGGATAAGAGGTTTTTGTATGTTTATATGGAAATGGTTTAAAACAGAATTATAGTTCATCTGACTTGTTAAATTTACAATGGAAAAAGGTTTAAATATGTAATGGATAATGATGACTTGTGTGTTCTGAAAATTAATAAAACTTGTTTTAAAAAAATAAAAAAAATAAATCAGCACTGGGCCATGGCATGCCAGCAACTGGGTAACACAAGCAAGCGAAGCTCCATCTGCGAAATATAGGCAGCATGTGAAACCATGTACCCTCTGGTCTGTGGAAAAACCTCTCTTCACAGAACTGGTCCCTGTTAAGGGCCAAAAGGTTAAGGGCTGCTGCTCTAGAGTTTAAATTCTAGACTTTTTCTCCCACTGCTCCTTTTCAGCTGTTCTCTTCAAGGCCATAGAGAAAGTTGGGATTTGTTGACTTAATAGCTTGGGGACTATTGATTTGTGTCTTAGCAACTTTTCTTGTAACAGTATGAAGCTCACTATGTTTTTGTGGTAAGCATTGCAGAAGGCTTGATTGGGCCTGAATGACCAATTATTTCATCACTGAGTCTCCTCCTGGGAGCCTCTCAGCTACTTCTTCATCTGGGTTGATATTTCATACATTAAAATGTATTAACTTAAAATTACCCCCAAATAACATCAGAAAACATTACATAGGTTTATATAAAAAATATTGCATGAATATCAGAAAACTGATTAGAATACGGCCTCAGCAATCGATAAATACTCACCAGATATTTTAGATGGTAAGCCCAAGAATTTTCAGCTGTCATGGGAAAAAGAGTAAGAACCCTAGAAACTACTGTGAGGAATAAAAAAGGAGGCAAAGCTTTTTAGGATTTGGATTCAGAAAGGAATAGAAATGTCAAGACGGAGCTAAAAGACTCCTATATGCAAGAGAAACAGCTGCTCAGAAAGGTCTGGCTTCTGGATAACATGTATACAATTTTAGGCCCTTTCAGATTATTAGCTTTTCTGTCATCCAATCCTGGTTAAAACACATCAAAACATTCCTTGGACTATCTTTGGATTTATTTCAGATTTCTGGTTGAGTAGGCATGAGAAAAGTGACTCTGAAGGAGAAGGATAGAAAGCTTGTTCAGATTTGGCTTAGAAAATGAGAGGAGGAGAGGAGAAATTGGATGCCATCTTCTGTCTGTTTCTCATGCCGGGAAGGAAAGAAAAAAGATAAGCAAAGCCATGCCATCTTTTTCTCTTTCTGTCTTCCTGTTCCCTCCCTGATGAAACTCTCTAACATCCAAATGGTTTTGGGAACATCCCTAGGAAGAAACCATCTGGCTGTAGGGCCATCTCAATCTTTAAAATCTCTTTATTGTCTTGAAATTACATTTCCTAGAAAGGAAACAACTGATATATATTTGAATTGCTTGCGGTGGCAAGACTTTAGGTACAATGTGATTTGATTATGAATGGGTTCATCTCACACAAAACCCAGGACTGCACCTTCATCTTATAAGCCTCTTAAAATAAAGAACAAAACTTAATTAGGATTCATTTGAGATGCAGCAGCTATAGACATTTCCCCCCCAAAATGCAGCAGGTGAGGAATGTTTTATATAGGTACATTTCTTCTCTTTTTTTCTGTTTAAAGACTGAAGTGGAAGTGGTGGATAATATATATCATACTAGAATTCAGCAAAGACATTCTGGATAAGGCTGCAGGATGGCCATTGGGCTCAGATGAAACATATATTTGGCTTTTGCTGTCTGACACTGTTAATTATTCTGTTTTTACACATTGCTTTGGAGTTGTTTTTTGATAGATATGACAGCCACCATTTGTCAATTTCTTTGAACATAGAGTGAATGATGTACAAGGAATGAACTTGTCTTGGGTATAATTAGCAAGCTTGGATACTATTTCTGGATTTGTTAGATCATCATTGCTTTGGAGTGTTGACTCTATTGAAAAAAAAATACAAGAGTCTACTTACCAAAGAAAATAGGTGGATCGAGAACGTTTCAAGTATACAAGACAATTGAAAAACCAAAAGGGACATTGAAAGTATACCTGAAAGGCAATGAAGAGGAGAGTGCACTGAAACTGGTACATGAAGGTTTACTGAATACCAAAGAGACCAAACTGGCCTACAAGAACAGACAAAAGAAAAAAAATAAAAAATAGAAAAAAGACACAACAAGATAAAATATTACATAGCCAGTACATTTAAAAATAGTAAGTCAAGCAGATAACAACAAGATCTGGCAATAGCTAGGCTCAGGAAAGTTGAAAAAAGGGACAGAGCAAGTCCAAGCCTTAAGAACAAAAACATAGAAAGTCAGAATTAACAGCAAGGGATGGCAAATAACAACTCTGCAAAAAAGCTGTAGAAATAATGGACCACTGAGTCACCTGCTGCAAGAAGATTGCACAGACTGACTACAAAGAGTAGCATGACAAAATCACAAAAATGGTGCATTGGAATGTCTGCAAGACATACTGTTTAGCTGCAAGCAAAAACTGGTGGGATCACAAAAGAGAGAAAGTAATACAAAATAAATAACCTAAAGTGCTCTGGGACTTTAGAATTCAAACCAAAAGTACCTGCACCCCAGACTTAACAACTGTTGATAAGAAAGGGGGGGAAAAGTCTGGATAGGGAACAAGGCAGTTCTTGGAGACAAGAGAATAGAAATACCTGTAGAAAATCACTAAGTCCAAAGACCTACAAATACAAGTAGAATAACTGTGGCAGAAGAAAGCAAAGAGAATACCAACAGTGATAGGCACCTTGAATGCCATCCCAAAACACCACTTGAATACCTTCGGCATTGACAAAATCCTCATCAATCAATTGCAAAAGGCAGCTTTATTGTGTGAGAAAGGGTAGAAAGTTACTCTTTCATAAAAGAAATTGAATTGTATTATAAAATGCTAATGACTCTTATTGCAAGATTCAGCAGCAAAGCCACTAACTATAGAGGAAGAACCAATGTGTGTCAGCTTGACCAGAATGTGCCAGGAAGTGTGGCCTTGCTCTGAACAGACTGTAAAACACAAAAATAAGATAAATCCTGTAGTAACCGGACAAAAGGAAGTCACGTTTGACATGAATGCAGAAGGTGTTACTTGTTTGGAAAGGATGTGTTTGTCACATATGCAGGAGGTGTTTCTCAAGCACATAGATAGAGGGAACTGGGAAGGATCTCAGGCATGGTCTATATTGATTGGAACTGTATCAAAGTATTTTTTGAAACCCCAAGGGTGTTCTTCATAATCTCAATTCACTTTGGGAAGAGATGTGAAGGCCTGCCTTCGCAAACACATTTTTAATAAACTTCCTTTGTTTGTACATTAGAGTTGTCTGTCAAATTAATGAGTATAAAATAAAATTTGGAATATCTTAAATCTCACAATTGGAACAACTTATATCCTTGTGATACTAGTTTTAACACCATCAAAGAACAATATTTGCCTATCACAGATCCTTGGGAAGGACTCAACAGGTGGATAAAATGCCAAATCTAGTCTAAACATTTGGCCAACTGTGTGACCAACCACAGTAATAATTTTGTTCTCAAGGTCAGCCATGTGTACAGGGCATTGCATTTATCTAGTCATAAAATAACCAGAGTGTGAGCAACTATCTGAAAGGTCTCTTGATGTGATGCAGATCAGTTTTGTTTTGATTTCAAATAAATCAGCACAAATGTAAGGGGGGAAAAAAAGTTCAGTTGTTGAAATGAGCAAGTGTAATATAACCAGAGATGATTACAGTCAATTATAGAATGGCCCATAGTTATAAAATATAATTATATATTCTGCACTATAACATACCGGTAATATTATTTTTTTTAAAAAAAAACCTAGCACTGGCTAACCATACAAATGAGACAATGAGTTAGAGAATGTTATTCTTCTGAGTTTAGTGTCCTCTTTCTGGAGAGGGTTTCTGACAGTGGGAAATTTGGAAATTTTAGAGATATGTTGTTCATATTTTTGTATTCTTCCAGAATACCAAATTGAAGGCCATGTTTCCTTTTTGAATATTTGGAGGATCTTTGATTTCAGATTGTTACTTTATATTTTATTTGGGATTTTCCCAATTTTTAGACATAGTCCTAGAAAGAAATAAAAATAAATATTTTTTCCCAAGTCATGTATAATTTTAGAACATTATGCTCTTATTATTACTATTTTGCTTGAAAACCCCAATATTTTAGTCTACAACTGTCTACAATATTTTAGTCTACAACCATTTGATGTGATTTTTTTGAACATTTTTTTTTCCAGATCTCCAGATCTCTGACACCATTTTTTAGAAATGATAATCCAAAATC
Source organism: Notechis scutatus (assembly GCF_049901735.1). Lineage (NCBI taxonomy): Eukaryota > Metazoa > Chordata > Lepidosauria > Squamata > Elapidae > Notechis > Notechis scutatus. The sequence continues at coordinate 108,774,176 of NC_142009.1, read as the reverse complement.
CAAAATACAGTCATGATTTAAAAGGGATAATCATAAATACAGTCATGATTTAAAAGCTTTAATTCTTATTTTCTTGAAATGTTTTGAATAATGATTGATTCTGTTTCTCACTGCCAATGTTTTATGTTTCAGCACACATTGATAGATATTTATTTCCTTAATAATAAATGCAATTAGAGCTTCAGTTTCAGTTGGCAATTAATATCCTTAGTGCACTTCCCTTCAGCTATCAGCAGAGGAAGCCCTGCCATACTATTAATAAGATGCCAAAGAAAGAAGATTTTAAAGGAATTTTCTTTCTCCAACAACGTCCCCAATTTTAATGGTCCCTTGAGAAGAACACAGTGTACTAAGTGAATTGATGGGTACTTACTTAGCAGCTTATTTATGCAACAAAAGCATTAACTAGGGCCTCATCCAAGTATTCACACTGCTGTTTGTTCATTTGATTAGTTGTTCTTATGATAGCTGCAAACATAAGTTTATATAAGGTTTTTCTCAGGCACAAATCAAATCTAATTCCCAAATGTTAAAATTTTCTCCCCTCTGGGTTTGTAAGGCTAAAGGGAATTAAGTTCTCTCTTTCTCCTTTGTAAAAAGACCATGATTTAAGTCAAAAGTTCATGGTAGGAGTCAAAGTAGAAGTGTCAATTGAGGAATCCTGAGCTGGCAGTGGACATGTAAAAATTGATATTTGTCTAAAGTACACTGTCTTTTTTATCTCTTTCACCTTCATATATTTGCACACATTGCATTAGCCCCACTGTCAAACACTAGCTTAAACTTCCATCCACTCTTTAAATATACTCTTCCTCTGTACCCAGAGGTAGACATGCAAAGACACCATTCACAGAGCCCCAGTCTCTTCTTGACTTAAAGCTCAAAGGTGCCACCTGTGGTTCAGAAGGCCTTTGCATCAATCCATGTGTGTGCCAATTGTGCCATTACCAAGTCAGGAGCTTCTTCAGAAAAACACTCATAGTTTGAATTGTTGCAATGAACTCTATATGTAGCTTTCCCTGGAAACTACTTGGAAGTTGCAATTGATCCAGCATGCAATGGCATGAGAAATATGTAATGCCTTTGCTTTGTGGACTATACTGATTCCCAGGAGGCTACCAGGTACAATTCAAGGTACCAATTGTTATCTATAAAGCCAAATGTCTATGGAGATGCTCACTAATCCAGGTCATGGTTATCCCAAAGGTGTTTTTTTTTTTTTTTTGAAGAAGCAACTGGACTTCCTTGTTTTTCTTTGAAGATGTTTCACTTCTTGGATGAGAAGCAAAATGTCTTCAGAGAAAAACAAGGAGGTCCAGTTGCTTCTTCAAAAAACACCTTTGGGATTACCTATAAAGCCCTTCTTGGTATTGGTCTTGGTGTCTAAAGGACTGTCTTCTATGACTTCTTGCATCCTGTATGACATCCTTCTCAACTGCAATACATGCCCTCTGGAACAACATTACCACTGAATTCAACAGGTTTCCTTCCTGACCATATTTAAAAGAACTCTGAAATTTTGGGTCTTTCTCACAAAGCTAGATTGAATGGTGGGTCCTTGGCATAGGCTGGCTTTATAATAGACATTTTTTTTTTCTCCTCTGGATATCTGTCATGTTTTACTTGTATTTTTAAAATATAATGATACTGTTTCCATACAAGTTTTAAGGAGTTGGATGCCTAAAGAAATAAGATTAGGAAGTAAAAAAAATAATGGTAAACCACTTCCTTATCCTTCCCATGTCCCCCTACAGTTATTCAGAATACCACTGAAATCATCAATACTTGAGCTCAACTTGGAAAAAGTATTTTATTATTATATGTCTTATACAATGAATCCACAGTAGGGTCGAGTTAGGTGTAAACCATGAAAGAGAAAAAAAAAATCATTACTCTGACTTCATAGTTTTCTTTTAAAAAAAACCTGTTGGCCCTTTTTCCGTATTATTTGATATTATGCAATTGATCTTTGTGGAATACTTTGGCCTGTAAAGGTCCAGGATTTGTGTTCTATGAATATACTTTAACAAAAGCTGTACAGAGACTGCAGTAAGTGAGAAGAGAATAAAAACAGAGCTAATGATTATTTGAGCAGAGCCAAAGGTATGTCAGTGGACTCAGCTCTTCAGATGTGTACACTCTTATAAATTAAGTCAATGCTTTTAATCCAGGATGTACCTGTAACAATTATGCCCTTATGTGGTTGATTTGTGCTTGCCAGCAGGAAATTGGGACAGAAGGAAAAAAGAGAGATGGATGCTTGTGGTCTTGGTTTCAAAGCTAAAAGGAATAAAGGAAACAAGGGGAAAAAAAGAACTTTATGGTATTGAACAGAATTTGCATGGTATTACTGCAGAGATTGACTACCACAAAGCAAAAGACAAACAGCCAGGTTCTGGTGCATGTGTTCATTAAGCAGAATTAGACTATAGTGTTATCCCCAGGCAGTGTTAAATTTCTTTGAGAAGAAGTTGCCAATAATCAGTAGAATCTTTAGTCTGCAGCTGTCCATGATGTCCTACAGTGATAAATGAATAGTGGGGTGTTAAATTGAAAGTGCAGAAAACTGCATATTTCAGGAACAGTAGATAGCCTAGGGAAAAAAACCCTGTTACAATAAAAATATCCTGGAAGGATAGTGAAAAAGTGCTAGCTTTCCCCACCCCAGCTTTAACAGACAGTTGAAAAATAACAAAGCTAAATATTACTGCTGTTATGCATAGTAATTTATAAATATTCTGGAGTTTGTAACCTGGATGACTGAGAATCTCCAAAGACAATGCTTTCAGATATATCTAAAAATGTCTCCAGTCTGCTATAATGCATGGCACAAAAGCAACAAAGTCACAACAATAGGTAAAGTCCCTTTAATGCTTCCAACTTGGCCCCCAGTGTCCAGTTATCATCAGCTGGAGAAAAAACTCTCCAAGAGTTTTTAAGGAGAGAAGAGTTTTTTTAAAAAAACTCCAAGAGTTTTTTAAAGAGAAGAAATTCCATCCGAATCCAAAGTACATATAAATTATAAATAAAAATCAACACAAACCATGCTGCAGCAATTAACAAAACATGGCAGGATAAGGAATTGAAGACTTCAAAAGATAACGAAACACGCACAGTTGGGAGGATGCCAGAACTCAGATATGACTTGACAAACCAAAATAATTCACGCTTTGCTTCCATCAAGGAGCTGTGTGCAAACACCCTCTTTATTCTGTTTTCCCAGCTGCAGCTAATGAAGGGAATCAGGGCCTTTTTCTCCCCCGTAATCCACATTGCTCCCTTATCCTTTCATCCCTGCGTGCCCTAGGATGAAGAGCAGGTGGACCTGGGTCTTCGTCTGATGCCCAGTTGGACTGTGCCCTTCTCCAGTTTCCTCCACAACCACCAGAGCCACACTCCCACTCCCTGTCATCTGTTCCACCTCTCCCTCAGAATCAGATTCCAACAGGGGCATGACTGTGGGGTGGGGTGGAAAACCAAATCTTCATTGATCTTTCATTTTTAGAGAGACAAAATTTAATTATTTCTTACTGACCACATTTATTTATTTATTTAATTCATTCATTTGTTCATTTATTTATTTATTTTGTCAAATGTTTACAATATAATAGAAATAAGAATAAACATAAGTATAAATACATGAAATAGGAACTAATAATTGGGGACAATAGGACTGGGATGGTAGGCATTGTGCGCTTATGCATGATTATCGTATCTTGTTAATGAACAATTCTATATATTCATATATTTTGCTTGATTCTGCATTTACCACAGGAAGGTGATAATTCGGATTTGATTCTTTTTATAGTTTGGATTTAATAGGATCGACTTCATCTTGAAAACTTTGCTTATCACAATTTTTTAAAAGATAATGGAACTGTCATGAGAACTATGAAGGATGGAAACAAATCAAGGCCAGATGGCAATCCCATAAAGATTTACATACAATTAGTTGCAGTGCTCTCAATAAGTACCTGTGCAAGATGTTAGTGCTAGTATGGAGAGAAAAGAGAAAATCTTAAGAGGATTAGGAAAAAAAACTATGAAATAATATTAAGATATAGTGAAGAGATGCTTGACAAAAGCAAATAACAGGACATCTCAGTTCAAAATCACAAGATGTTGATTATTATTATTATTTTTTTGTCTTTGGACCTGTTGTTATCTGTTAGCTCAATCTGCTTTCTAGGATGCTGTTGTGGGGAAAAATGAAAAGAAAGGTCTCTTGAGCTCCAATATGGAAGCATATAGCCTGCCTAGCCCTTTCTAATTATGGTTATAATCACTTTTATGGTTTCTATTTGTAGCCTCAGCCTTTAATAAATAGATTATACAGCAGGAAATAAGGATATGAAACAACAAACAGCAAATATAACTAAATTAGGAACAGATCTGTTCTAGTTCTCACTCGCTAATCATGAATGCCTAACTGTAGTACATGAAGCTCCCAGCTAGAGTAGTTCCCCATAGATACTGTAGATATTTTAACTCTGTTGAAATCCCTGAATATGAGAGAGTGTCTGTCTGTATGTCTATCAATGAAATATCTGTTGAATATTTCCGCTTAGTATTCAGAATTCTGGTTTAGAGATGTTTTATTCTATTATGATTGAAACACTGATGGTCTTTTATTATTACATAGTTACAAAAGGAACAGTTGGTAGCATATATAAAAGGAACAGGATGGACGGATGGCTGTAGATGGATGGATGGAGATAGATGGATAGATAGATAGATAGATAGATAGATAGATAGATAGATAGATAGATAGAAACCCATGATGTTACATTATTTCATTTTGTGTTAAGGTACTGTAAATATCTATCCAGCTTTCTTGACACCAATGTAGAAGAGGTTTGCTTTTTCCTTCTTACAGGATTTTTCAACCCTTTCCAATCTAGCCCACAGTCATGGTATTCCCGGGTGGTCTCATTCCTAAGTAATAACCAGACCTGGTCCTGCTTAGCTTCTAAACCTAGGCAAGGCAAGCTGCCTGCTGAGATACTACCCTCAATTACAGTATTGACAATTGTTTAAATTGGAACAATCTCTTTTCTGAGACGAGCTCTGCCAACAGAAATACCATTCTTCCAGATCCCCTGAGTTACTCCAGTCTGGAGTTCAACACAAGAACTCAATCAAAAAAGAAGAACTGACCTCTTCCCTGGTCCAACACCTCAAAGCCACAGGACATGAGATTGACTTTAAAAATACCAGAACTATTGCCAAAACCGAACACTTCAACAACAGAATAATCAGAGAAGCCATAGAGATAGAAAAATGCCCACACAGCATGAATAAACAAGATGATACCTCCCACCTAGCAGCCATTTGGAAACCCGCCCTCATTAACAAACGAGTACCTAACATGAAGAATGACACCAGACCCACACCCACGAGGGCCACATAAGATGCTACCACCACACTTCCATGTAGAAAGCAGACTCACACCCACACAGAAGATGAGACACAACCACAGACCAGAAGCCGTACCATAGCTGCATCACTACCCACTTCAAACCCCTCCGACCCATACATGAAGCGAATTGATGCCCACCATGAAGATGTGGCACGACCATGAACGCGAAGCCAAAAAACAGGATCACAGCTCACCAGCTCAAATCCCCCAGCAACTAAGACTAACCTGAGCACAACCAAGCCCCCACCTGAACAGATCACACCCCCAGCCAATCAGAACACAGCCAACCCCCCAATCAATCAGAACACAGCCAACCCCCAACCAATGAGAACACACCCCCATCCAATCAGAACACAGCCAAGTCCCCACCCAATCAAGTCACACCTCCACTAGCAGTTAAAAGGAAGAAGCAGCTGCAAGCTCACATTACTCCGAGAAGCACAAAACCGAAGACACAAGCCTGAAGATGATGAATGAGACTTCATCGAAACGTCGCCTAGATACTTCCAATTTTATGTGGGAGAAAACCCGAATAACCAAAGATAGATAGATAGATAGATAGATAGATAGATAGATAGATAGATAGATAGATAGATAGATAGATAGATATTATTCAGCTTTGTTCGGGTATTTTCCCACTTCATTGTAGTTGTGCTTTTAAAGTTGTAGCAACGTTTCGGCAGAATCTCATCTGCCATCATTAGGCTTCTGTATTGCATTCGTCCAGACGATGATGGCAGATGAGATTCTGCTGAAACGTTGCTACAACTTTAAAAGCACAACTACAATGACGTGGGAAAATACCCGAACAAAGTCGAAGGCTATATATATATATATATATATATATATATATATATATATATATATATATATATATATATATATACATACATACACACACACACACACACACACACACACATACATACATACATACATATGTATGTTGTGGCTCCGATTCCCGAGACTGTGCTGTTAGAGGAAGAGGACTTGGAAGATGAGGAGGAGGAACTTTCCTCTCTGGCAATGTCTTCCTCCCTGATAATGCCTCAGGTTTCATCAGACAACCGAGAGGAACAGCCTGAGATTAATCAGGAGGAAGGCATATCGGAGCAGCCCCTGAAAGGGAGTCAAGAGGAAGAATGTTGGCTTGATCCTAGGCAGCGTCGTAGGGAGAAACGTGAGCAGCAACGTAGGAGGCGTGGGAGGGTCAGAGAGTGAGCTGAGTCATTGAGCCACACTCCACAGGGGATAAAAGTGGGTGTGTTGTCGGCTGGAACTTTGTACGGGACAGTTTGATCTTACTTCAGGTTTTCTTTGTGAATGATTTTTGTGGTCTGCCTTGTAATTTTCTGTAAGTAGCTTTTTATTTGTTATCAGTTCGGACTAGGCAGGCAGAGCGTGTTGGAATGCCAAGGACGTTATCAGTTCCAAAGAATTAACTCTGTGAAGTTTGAGCCAGCCTACCTGCCTGTGTTTGTGTGAGTTTGTACTCTTTCATCTTTTGGAAAGAAGAAAGGTAAGACAGAACATATATATATACACTTTTTTGTCAGATTCTGCATTACAGTTTCTCTATCACCTTATCAATCATCTATACATTACAAACATATTAGTGTAATCAATTAATTATAGCAACTGATACTAATCCTTTCATAATAGTTCTTATTTCATCATCTTCCCCCCTTTTCTTATACATCATTAATCATCAACATATTTTAATCATAAATTCCCAATTCCATATTTATTCCATTAAATTCCCTATCTAATATAGAAATATTTCTTTAATAACAAGGAAAGAGAAAGAAAAAAAGAAAGAAACTAAAAGGAAAAAAATCACATCAGTTACATACTTATATATTTTCTGTACTTAATCATTTTTATCACACCTTATTATCTTGCAGAATCTCTTTCCTATCCTCTTTTCAAAATTTCACCCATTGTCTCTCGCTCTTAGGAACAATATAGTTCCTTTTCATCCTCATTTGCTTCCAGTTTCTCTTTATTTTCTGGTCCTTTCTTTTAATTCCCCTTTTCCCCATTCTTATTCCTCTCCATTTCTCATTCCAATTATTAACTTTTTCTCCTTCCATCTTTCAATTTTTCTTTTGAGCTTCCCTTATCAGCTTTTTCCCTCTCATTTTTTCCATTTTCCAAACCATTTTCCTTTTTATTATCAATGTCCTTAAATCTTTGTTCCAAATTTTCAAGTGGCCCTTCCCAACTGTTTCCCACACTCACCGGATGGTTCTATGTCAACATTTTCAAATATCTTCCCCTTTGTAATATTTTAATGTCACTTTCCAGGGTTTTTGTTTTTTGTTTTAAATGGAGTTTCTTTTACTTTCTTTTAAGTTCCAAAGTCCACTTTCTTAGAAAGACCAAACACTTAAAAAAAAAAAAAAAGATTACTGAAGTTTTCCTGTACCATCAGGTGGCGAACTTGAGCTTTTTTCACTGTCCACTCCTTTCTTAACTTTAACTTTCTTTGTTGAATATAGTATTCTTATTACATTTGCTAATTTCAATCATTAGCTATTATTTTTTCCATTTCCACATACTCAATTTCAGCAATTAGTTATGCCGTTTGAGTGCCCACAATCCAATAGTTATCTAGTTTAATTTCTAAACCTTTGTTGTGTTCAAATATTTTCCTTTAAATTTTCTCCTCCAAGTTAATCCAATACAGTAATTCAAGCCAATTTTATAAAATCCAATTTCCTTCTCTCTCTCTTTAGTCGCAGCTTCCACACACTTTCCTCCAATATAGTCCTTTATTTTTAATACTGGGGTACCTCAAAAATCCATGCATTTTGCCTGGGTTGCATTCCGCTTGCTACTTCTCCTCTCCAGCACAAACTTAGTTTCACAGGCTGTTCTTCGTCTTCGTGGTGGCCATTTTAGGACCACCGCTACCACTTGCCTTTGGAAGGGGTTTTTCCTGTCAGGGAGGGGAGTTTTAGATCCCCTCAACCCTCCGGGCAATTCCCCCTTTCTTCACCACCACTCCAGGGTGGTTCTAGTCTCGATTGGGACCCCCCAGCAAGTTAGCTCAAAGCAAAACCACACATGATCGCAGATTCTGCTTTGAATCCAACAACGAGAAAACCAGAAGTCTGAACATTAAATTGTTGTTGCTTACTCTTGCTCATGCATATGTCTGGCTTAGCTTGGTCTGGGTCTCATTTCCTGTTTTTAAATCAATGTAGTTTGTTCAGTTCAACCTCAGGATTATTTCAGAGTTCAATAATTTATCCTTTTTATCTAAGATATCCTGGCTTGGGCTTCTGCTGGACATGGCATCTCCAAAACAACTGAGCCTTTCAAATAGCATCTCTATTTTTGTCACCTTTCCCAGGAAGACAGTCTGATAAGTTAGGGAGGGTCCCTTTTGATCCCCTTTCTGTGCCCATTATGCAACTGTGGGCTATACCCCCTCTTATCTGTTTCCTATACTCTCTCTTCCTCATTTTTCAAGGTCTTTCTCACATACCAGTACAATTTTCACATTTCAGATAATGTATTCTTTCTCATTTTCAAGTCTGAGATTTTCCTATCCTGATGTCACTGCTGTTTTCTAAACCATCTGTACTCAATATATTTATATGTAAACAATAAAAAATATATTTAAAAACCCAACCATGTGTTCGTTTTGAAGGCATGAAAATGTTCTTCATTGAGAATGTATTCCTAATGAGAATACATAATATGTGGGCTTTGGATAATGGCTGATCTTTATTCTTGACCAAGCAGGTGGAAATAAATTTGGATAGGTTTTGTGATTTGCAGTGTTTAGCATTTAGTTCTTACTCCCTTCTGGGCCTATAATCCATTTGTTGGAAAATTCCTGTGGGTAATTTCCATTCTAGTTTGTACCCAGCACACTCGTTGCCAATCCCTATGTCTAGATCAGAGCAAGCACACATGCCACTCAGTGTAGCTAGCAAAAATACAGCTTTATTTATTAAACATCAGCAAACATCAAAAAAATTCAACTGTCAAAACAGGATAAAAGACACAGAAAAGCAGGGAGAGAAATTCAACAGTCAAGAATTTACTGGAATGTGATTATTTCAATCTTAACCCTTTTATGTACACAACGGTAGCAGAATTAAGATGAAAAGTAGTGCAAAATGATGTCCTTTTCATTTTATATCACAAAGGCAACCATTTGGTGCAGACCTGTCCAAACTTGGCAACTTTAAGACTGGTGGACTTCAACTCCCACAAGTCTTAAAGTTGCCAAGTTTGGGGACCCCGATTTGGTGGATGGGGATGGTGTCTCCAACCATTTCTGTGCTCTGAACTTTGAAAGTGTTTCCATATAACATTTGGGAGCAGAATCAGCCTATTTGATCTCGTGAAATCAGTTTTGCCATAGAGCTCAGTTGATTTATTATGGTCTCATTTTCAGTATAGGTAGTCCTCATTTACAATGGGGACCATTAATTTGGTTGCTAAGTGAAGCAAGCACTAAATGAAACTGACTATGCTTATGATATTACTCCAGCTTTCCTTTGCTCAACAGACCTATGAAGGTCATGATTGGCAGTAAAACTTACATTTTCATTAGTATTGTAAATGCAAATGAAGCAGCTGCGAAACAAGGATTATCTGTACATCTGAAATACCATGAGATGTGCTTGTTTGTTTGTTTGTTTGTTTGAAGCATTTCAGTTGTAGAGAACTTATGGATGGCTGGTACTTCATTGGTTTTTCTTTACCCAGATCAGAGACTACCTTTTATTCCCTACCCTGTTCCCTTACTGACATTTGAAGTTCAGCTACCACAGCATTTAGCTCAACATTTAAAGGCTTTGCGGCTTGACCTCAAATTCAGATTTTGTAGGATGAAACATTGACCATATGGATATATCCTCATCCTGCCATTACTGAGAATTAGTCTATTTCTTTCAAAATAGGGGAAACAATATTAGATGTTGAAAAGAGAGGGGAGAACTTTTGTTAGGTATAGATGTTTCTGAAGGACTTGTGCATGAAGTAACCTTGGTGACACAAGAGGGAGTCATTTTTCACACCTTCAGTCATGCAAATACGGCTGCTGAATGATAGAGAGTAAGAAGCAGAGACCCTCATGAGTTATGGTCTTTCAGATTCTTTTCCTCTTTTTCTCTAATAGTAGAATAAATGGCTTTTTGACAATTCTGGACCAATGAGAAGAGGCAGAGTCTGCTGGGGAAATGCTATGCATCGTGCTATGTATCTGCCTGCACTACAGGTCCAATGGTTGGATCCTTCTTATCTGAGGATATTATCTTTGTTTTTTCTTCAAAATTAAGAAAAAAAGCCCCCTAAATTCTGTAAGTGATTACAGAATCTGTTTGTTTTGCTGACCACCAAAGCCTTTTTTATTCAGAAAATTTCATTTTTCTTTTATTTCATTATGCCTTTAGAATGTGACAAACATGTAGGACAACACAATTCTATAACTATAAACAAAGAAACCAATTTATGTTTGTTACATAATTTAAAATGCTTTATAAATGGCTTCACTTAATTTTACAGGAAATCTATAACCAAGTCAATACTTGTCTAGTCAAGCACTAAATATATTACTAACTCTCTGATAGATAGAAGATTTTCTAAGATAAGACTCCAAGCCTCTTTCAGACATGTCCTTCCATTTATTTTCTCAAAATCACTTTTCTTCCAATTCTATCCATCTTCTGGAATATAAACTAGGAGGATATGCCCTACAGTATATTGCTATTCTTTGGTTGGCAGCCCCACCATCCTGTCATCACAGAGCTGGAGAAAAAAACCCTCAATAAAACATCAGGTGGTGAATCTGACTGACATAGTATGTCATAAAGATTTTGACTGACCAATACTGCAAAGGAAAATGCCTCCTTTGGAGAAGCTTCCCACATCTCTATATTCCTCCTCAAATGTCAATAATTTAAATAATCCATTACTAGAAAGACAGCTTCTGGTCTTTTCTCCATCCAAGAAAGTACCAATGACACTTATTTTTAAATGTCCTCTTTTTCCATCCTCAAGTGTATGGCAAGGCAATGACCACATCCTGGTCTGGCATTGTCTAATGACTGTTGGAGAACTGACCACTGCAAGAAGGAAAACTTGTCAGCAATATGCAAGTGGTCACTATCTCATTCCGGAAGTTACACTTCATTGTACTTCAAAAATGTCAAAAGTTGTCCACAGTCTGAAAAAAAAGTTTCTTTATAGTATATCTGACCTCCTTCTCATTGGCGATTTTTCCATGTCTTCATTGCATTCTGTCATATCTCAACGTTAATTTTCTGTAGCCTAGAAAGAAAGAGTTGTATATTTCCAGCATCTGAATTATAGATGCCATGTCTTCCTAAGGTCCTTACCTTTTTTTTTTACATCATCATAATGAAAACTATCTATTGTATGTATATATTTAGTCTCCCCATGCATTCCTTTTCTCTTTTTTTTTGTGAAAGAACATAAGATAACTTTGTGTCTGTAAACACGGAGTTTAACCAACATTTGACTACTCTTAAACCCAAAGCACTCAACATTTCGCCTAATGGACTAAAATGATGTTAGCCTGTGTGTTCAAGTAAGGTTTCAGAATTTTCCTTTCAATTCAATTATAAGTTTCAGTTAGCAATCAGCTTTAAAAAATTCCATCTTTTTGAACTCCAAAGTGAATGTTGAAAATGCCCTATGAAAACAGCCTCTTCAGTAACTCTTCCATATTTTTAGCAGGTCTCTATCAAGGTCTAGTTCTACAACTTCTCTAACTTCCATAAAGATTACCTAATAAAGAGTAGGAGATAGATATAGATAGATGACAGATAGATGATAGATAGGTACAGTGAGAGAGGGGGGGAAGAGAGAGAGAGAGAGAGAGATCACCTCTCAAATGTTCCTGGTTCACATAAGTTCTTCAGAATTATGACACACATATACTTTGATATATGGTGCTAAACTACAGATATTGATTTATTATTTTATTCTCAGTTATGCTGTAATTTGTGAAGAAATATCTTACAGTACACCAATCAATATCTGTTGGCTATGCCATGTCACAAACTGCATGAGCATAAACAACCTCTCTACCAGAAGACAAAATTCTGGCATTTATCAACTATATTAAACATTCTAGACAGCCAACTTTCACATTATGTTCCATGGTTCTTTCAAGGCTTCTCAGCATGACCTATTAAAACAACTGCTTGAACTATTTTTTTCTCTTTCTCTCCACAGCTTATATGGCAGTCAGCAATTATGCTAAAGTATCATCCTCTGTCACAAATGGCATTTCCTTTCTATTATTCTCCTACATTCAAAATGGAAGTTTCATTGGAATCTTCACACTTCTTCAGTTTTGTTAGTGCTGTTGAAACTATTTCATAATTTACATGATCCTTTTTTAAAATAAAGTTTCTTTTGAGACTCCTCTTTGAAATGAATGGGACTAATGCAGAGGTGGTATTCAGCAGGTTCTGACCATTTCTGGAGAACCGGTAGTGGAAATTTTGAGTAGTTCGGAGAACTGGCAAAAACCACCTCTGACTGGAGATTTTACAGTATCCTTCCCCTGCCACGCCCACCAAGTCACGCCCACAGAATCGATAGTAAAAAAAAATTGAATCCCACTAATGGACTAATGGCTCTCATACCTCCATTAAAATCCAGCAGGCACTGCAGTCTTACATTTGCAACCAATGTGTGAAATCATAATTACATTTACTAGGTAGAAATGGCACATTTTCTCTCTTTTCCAGCCAAGTTTATTTGCCTTGCGATTATTTTCAACTAATCTACACATGGCTTCTTCCTGCTATGCACAAAAGGTTGGTTACACTAGGGTAAAATCTAGAAATCAAACAAGTTGGGAAATAAACTTTGTCACATCCTTCCTTTCATTTTCTATATTTAGCTTGGATCTGTAAGAAATTTCTGCCACAACCTTTTGTCACAATAGCTCTGCTTCGCCAAAGATAAAGTCTAGGAAGTTTCAGCAGTACAGAATAAAACTAGATACTGGCTAAGGGCAACTAGTTCTTCTAGTTTGAAAAGTGCTTTGTTAATTTTCCTTTCTTCTGTTCATAAAATATGCTACCTAACTCCATATAGTTAATGAAACCTTCTGTGACTTGGTGTCCACCTGATAATTCGGACTTTAATTCTAAAATTCCTAGCTAGCATGCCAAAGGTAATGCTGGCTGAAAATTGTAGGAGTTAGAGTCTAACTCATTTGGGGAACACTAAATCAAGGGAGAAATACAGGGGGGAGAGATCTAGCTAGCTTGCAGTGTGATTTCATAAAGATAATTCATACTTTAAAGAGCAGTATCTTATTTCTGAAGTGTTAAGAAATGCACACTCTGCATTTCTCTCTCTCTCTTACATTATTCTCTCTTTCTTTTTCTTTCTTTCTATTCTTTCCTTCTTTCCTCTCTCTGTCTTAGTTCCCTCCCTCCTTCTCTCCCTCTTTCTCCATGTCTATCATTGGCTACCAATTCCAGAAGACTTATGAAAGAACAGAAAGGAAGAATGAAAATGTATTTGGTTCCTCAGAATGTTTAAAAGGGTAAACTACAGTATGAATATCTGGCAATCTGCATAATCAGAGGCTTGAAGCTTACTAAGAGCATATGTTTCCTGACTCATAGTTGGGGTGGGAATATAGATAGTTCTCACTTAACAACAATAATTGAGACCAGAATTTCTTTTGGTAAGCAACATCATTATAAAACCCAATGTCACATGACCATGGAGCTTAATAATTTTGGCACCTCCTGTTGCCATCCTTAAGTGAATCACTACAGGTTAAGTGAGATTGTCATTTGATTGCCATTTGTAACCTCCTGTCTACTTCCCCATTGACTTTGGTTGTTCGAAGCTTGGTGATCATGTGATGGTGATCATGTGACTGGTGTAAGTATAATAGATAACAGATAATCAGAGTTGGAAGGGACCTTGTAGGTAATCTAGTTCAAACCCCCACCCAAGCCGGAAACCCTACACGATTTCTGACAAATGGCAGTTTAATCTCTTCTTGAAAGTTTCAAGTGATGATGCTCCCACAACTTCCATTGGCAAGCTGTTCCATTGGTTGATTGTTCTCACTGTCAGAAAGTTTCTCCTTACTTCCAGGTTAAATCTCTCCTTCTTCAGTTTCCATCCATTATTCCTTGTATGGCCTACAGGCACTTTAGAAAATAGATTGACCCCTTCCTCTCTGTGGCAGCCCCTCAAATATTGGAACACTGCTATCATGTCTCCCCTGGTCCTTCTCTTCACTAGACTAGCCAAGCCCAGTTCCTGTAACCGTTCTTCATATGCCTTAGTCTCCTGTCCCCTAATCTTCCTGGTTTCTCTTCTCTGTACTTTTTCTAGAGTCTCAACATCTTTTTTTATAATGTGGTGACCAAAACTGGATGCAGTACTCTAGGTGCGGTCTTACTAAGGCTTTATAGAGTGGTATAAGTACCTCGCTTGATTTTGATTGTATCCCTCTGTTAATACAACTTAGGATTGCATTAGTTTTTTGGGCTGCTGCTGCACACTGCTGGCTCTTATTTAACTAGTTGTCCACTAAGACTCCAAGATCCCTCTCACAGTTGCTGCTATTGAGCCTGGTTTTACACAGTCTGTATGTGTACTTTTGGTTTTTCTTGCCTAAGTGTAGGACTTTACATAGTATAAGAGGTATGGAGAAGAGTTAAAAATGTACAAAATGTATCTCTCTCTGTATTATGTATATAGCTTGCCCAGCATCCTTCTGAAAGAGAAGGCAAGTCTCTACACTGAATTTCATTTTGTTAGATATGGCCCAGTGTTCTAGTCTGTCAAGGTCCATCTGGATCTTTAGCCTATCTTCTTAGGTGTTAGCTATTCCTGCCAGCTTAGTTTGGTTAAAGGTATCATTTGTTCAATACTGCCATAAGTTCAAATGTTCACTAAATAAGGGGCTATTAAGTGAGGACACTTGTAATCTGTGGTCCTCCAAATTTTCTGAATCACAATTTACAAGTGCACCCAGTCAGCATTACTAATAAAGATGTTAACTTGGAAGCCTACAGGGCAGAGGTAGTATTCAGCAGGTTCTGACCAATTCTGGAGAACCAGTGGCAGAAATTTTGAGTAGTATGGAGAACCAGCAAAATACTACCTCTGACTGGAGATTTTACTATATCCTTCCCCTGCCACACCACCAAGCCACGCCCACAGAACCGGTAGTAAAAAATATTGAATCCCACCACTGCTACAAAGGGGTTTATTTCATAATAAAGGAATTAAAGAGTCCATACAATTCTGTTATTGTTGTTTTCCTGATGAGAAAGCTTTGCTTCATATATGTTATAGCACCTTTTATTCCTCCACACACAACAGGGAACAACTGTCATTGGAAAGATGTACTTATTTGAAAAGAGATGACTTTCTCTTTTAAAATAAATACAAAAAAAGTTTAATTCAGAACAAGTTCATACTGTAAGTATGAATGTATATGGCCATTTTCATGTTTTTTCCTGGTCTACATTCTTTTCCACATCTAGAAAGATGTGGATGAAACACAGCCAATGAAGAAAAACATGACTGATGAAAATATATTACAGCAAGAGATAGCAGAAGGGAGCTCAGAATTCGATAGTAGATTGCCTCCTAATTTGGCATAAATCAGAAAAGATTTCAAACTCCCAGTGGTTTAACAATAGCAAAAAGAAAGGCCTAAATCAAGGTTCCCTGGGAGAAAGGACAAAGGAAGAGATTTGTGGGTCTTAAAGGATTAATGTTCAAGCTCCAATTCTGGTGCTGAAAATAAGCATTGCTACTTAGAGGCAGCTTGATTTATAAATCTATTTTCCTTTTGAGCCACTATGTTATACATAGTTCCAGTTGATGAACCATTAAAATTAGAGTAGATCTCACAAGTCCATTCCTGATGACTGCTAAATAGTGGTCTTCCAGTTTATTGGGCTGCAATCTCACTTCCTTAGCTAGTAGGGGTTCATAGAATTGTGGACCAACAATATCTGAAAAAGATCCTGGTAAGGCATGTCAAGTAAATTTATCTGATTTTGTTTGTCCCAATATCTTTCATCCTTATCATCAATGGACAGGGAAATATAATGATCCATAGCTTTGTGCAGTTGCAACTATGTATTCAAGATGCATTGGGACTTGTAGTATATTTATTGAGCATGTTGGAACCTTTTTTTTGTCTTTCTGAATGTACCAAAGCAGGTTGTCCTGAGAGTTGCATCTTAGCAATAGCAATAGCATATAGGTTTATATACCATCCCATAGTTCTTTACAGGACTGTCTGGGAAGTTTATAATATCAGCATTATTTGCATATTGCCCCCAACAATATTGGTCTTCATTTTACTAAGCTTAAAATGATGAAAGGCTGAGTCAATCTTGAGCAACATCAGGATCAAACTCCTGGCTGTGGGAAGAGTTTACCTGCAACACTGCACTTTAACTACTGCACCACCAGGGCTCATGGTATCTTCCAATCAGCTTTCTTCACCTACGGATATTGCCGAGGAAGAGGATTCAGTTGTTTATCACTTTCATAGATGACACCTCAGGTTTGTATAGATTTATTAATTCTCTTCTCTCTCGCCTCCCATTTCTTTTCCTCTCTCCCAAAAACCATTCACTGTAGTTAGCACTTACATTCTAAATAGATGAGAGTTTTTTGAACAGTATAACAACTACTTGTCAGTGAAACTGAAAGTTCTTTTAACTGAACTTTAACCAGCAGCTATCTAGAAATGTCATTCCAGTTCTATTGTCTACTTAATCATGTAGCCCTCTGGTGCTGAACAGCTGTTTAGCCCTCAAAACAACCCCATCAGGATAGGTGATGGGAAGTCTGAAAGAGCTACACAATAGAGAGATACTGTATGTGGTTCCCCACCACCACAATTTCAGGTGAATTTTCTCCTATTTTATTTTACTCAGCCTATGAACCAGCAGCCTGTAGGGAAATGCCAGGTAAAGTTGTATCTTGTGGCCACCCTGTACCCAAATGGCTCCATCTGGGAAAAGGCATTGTGATTCTGTAGTTCATGAGAACCTTTCCCAATCTGGTATTCTCCAGATGTAGTGGACTTCAATTCCAGAAACACCATCTGGGTTGGTCAGTTCTATATAGCTTATAATCTTTGTAAAATAGAAATAATTGGCTTTTAGTTTTTGGCCCTTTGTGAATTTTTCATTTATTTTGTAGCCTGTCTAGTATTTCATGATCTTTTGGTATTTTAAATTTTGATTTTTTTTCATCATGCCTTTATCAACAAAGACAATATTATATATTGTGCTTGCTCATAGGTTCCTTAAAACTGATTTATTAAATAAACAGCCATTCGCACAACACACTAAGCCATCATCCAAGGTTTATAAACTGCAGTAATTGAATCAACACTATTTCTGGATTCAAGCCAACCAAGATACATTATGGCATGGCAGATAGGTACAAAACCTATTTCTCAGAATGGGTACTGCTAGTTTTGTTGGCTTTTTTAAAAAATTGGAAGTGTTTGTGTGTGTGAAATGGATAGACTGGATTACCTAAGGTTTTCATAGATGTGAAAAACAATACTATCTCTTAAAACTCCTGATTTCAGTCCCATACCCCAAAGCCTTTGGATCTCATCCACTTTTAATTGTGGCCAATGATGCAATCTGCAAGCCAATGGAAATTACATTCTCTTGTATAGACAGCATGTGTAAAACTAGATATGTAGACTTTTAAAAAAGATGTGCCATCAGATTTCATTAAAGTATTTTGATATAATGAAATACAAGCACTGGGTCAGTTATTATTGTTCCTCATCCTAATCCTCATTCTAATCCACTCCATTCTGCAAGGTTTTTGGATTAATAAATTAGAGGAAGGAATTAGTTGTTACATTGAGCTCCTGAAGTAAATGAGAAGTAAACAAAAGTGGTGTCAACATTCCAGAAAACCTCAAATATGTGGCAGCGTGGAAGCTTCTGGTGCTAATATGGCTTCCAAAGCTGACAAGTGGTTAATATGTTGTGATGTATTACAATTCCTTCAAGGAAATGTAAAATTAAATTAAGAGAAGTTTTGGTAATAAAAGGATACTTTTGTCAGTGATTTTCTTATGTACCAGTTAACAGCAGGGTTTAAATTGGATAAAAGATTTTTCAGTTTTGAAGACAGTACAATTGACTTTGGAACAGAATTATATACCAATGATAAACATGTAATTGCTAAAATGTATAAATTTTTGCTGAAATGTAAGACAGAGGAAGAACAAATGAAAGATATATAAAATGGTCTAAAATTTTGGCTGTAATATACAAATGGTCCTGTGAGAAAATATGTAGTTGAAAGAATTGAAATTTACCCTGTCTTTTATTCTTAAAAAGATTTTTTAAAAAATAAAAAGATGTATCATTAATATATATTATCAGAGAAATTGTCTTGAATATACAAGGACAGGTTGAATCTTTGCCGGAAATAGGAAGAACATGAAGAAACATTTTATCATTTTTGGTGGACATTTTAAAAAGTTAAAAAAAAAAGGATACAGATCATATGCACATTAATGCAGAAGATTTTAAAGGTTAAAGTGCAATTGAAACCAGATACTCCTTTTGGGAATAATGGCAAGCAACTGGAAAAAAAGTCATGGAACTCTGTTTTTATATATGATAACTGCAACAAGATTATTATATGCTTAAAAGTAGAAAGCATCAACTTTACCTACAATAGAGGAGTTGGTTAATACAGTGGAACTTGTGGACATGGTTAAACAAACCTTTTGATTCGAGAAAAAAACAGTACCTACCTTTATGGTGAC
This sequence comes from Notechis scutatus, assembly GCF_049901735.1. Classification (NCBI taxonomy): domain Eukaryota; kingdom Metazoa; phylum Chordata; class Lepidosauria; order Squamata; family Elapidae; genus Notechis; species Notechis scutatus. Next base: position 108,754,953 of record NC_142009.1, on the reverse strand, counting down.
TAGAAAACCTTTGTAGATTTTTTGCATGAAACAGGAAAAAATGTGCTTATGATTTGTGTTTTTGATTATTAGGAGAAAAAATAGAGAACAGAAAATAGTGAATGCTCTTTTGTAATCAGTGAGTAAGAGATAATTTGGAATTGTACTTATATTTGCTGTAAAGCAAATCAGAAGCCTCTTTCTTTTTATTCTTCCTTTTTCTTCTGTTTTTCTTTACTGCATGTACTCTTATTAGTTTGTGATACTTTTATGTTCTTTGTAAAAAGGTTAATAAAAATATTAAAAAGGATAGGAATATAATAATGCATATAGTATTAACATACACACCTTTTATAATTAACAAAGGATTTGTGTGTGTAAAAAAAATGGGGTGAGGCATGAAGCTGAGGAGGCCACAATGAATTTTAAATGTAACTAGTATTTCTTAGTCTAAAAGTATTCTTCACTTCCACAGTACTACTATTTCCACCTCACTTGAGTAACAAAATTACTCTCATCCACACAGATAGTAAAACCCCAGAACAAATAATTCAAGTAGCCTTGATCTTTAGATATCTGCTGTTCTAAAGAGAATGGAGAATTAGGACAAGTGTGAGTTAACACCCCCCCAAAAAAAAAATCAAACTAACATTTTGCTTTAAAAACCTGCTATGGCAGCCTTTGCTTAGGAGCTGAGCTGAGAAAAGATGCTTGTGTGTAGGAGTGCACTCTGCATATTGCAATATGCTGTTATAGATGAAATTCAGAATGCTGCTAAAAATGAAGTGAATCTTCACCTTCAAGAATTCTTTGAAATATCTACTGTCAATAGGCTGAAAGAACAGAATAGCAATGTAATAATTTTTCAAAAACTTCTCTAAATTGTTTGGGTGCATTCCAGCTAAACATTCCTATCTAATTGATCCGCTGACAGCAAAACTAAGAAATTCAACAATAAAGTAGAAAATGCTTCACTTTCTGTCTTTTAATAAATAAAGAAATAATAAATGAAGGAAATAGGTATATCAAGCTTCCACAAGGCTTAATGCACTGTTTTCCTTAATTTCTTAACCCCAAGCGCCATGTTGTATGAATATGTCATGTCTACTTACTGTGAAAAATGTATGTATATTTTTAATTTCTACAGAAACTAGGGAGAGATAAAAAAATAAAAGAGATTCTACCTACAGTTTCCAGTCCTCACCATAAACTATGATTTGGATTCTGACACTTTGCAAAATCAGCCAAGCCACAAGTTGTAGCTTCTTGCATGGTGTGAACCATGCTTATTCCATCTGTAATTGTCTCCACTTAGAACTTTGCCAAACTATACCTGAAACATAAATAGATGCTGTAGCTTTGCCTTTTGGTATTCCTGTATTCTGGGCATTCAAGAGGCTTCCAGTTTAAAACCCATTCACAAAGTATTAAATGTGAATGAAATATGAATGGGGTACTTGTGCAATGCTATAAATCATGCTTAACAAACCACACAGTGGCCAGCATATTAGGTATGCAATGTTTTGGCATGTTGTGTGTGCTATGTATCATGTTATTTGACTAGTCAAATAATGTGATTGGTTAGGGTTAGGGTTAGGGTCATGGTTGTCCCAAAGGTGCTTTTTTCAAGAGACATCTGGACTTTCTGGTTTTTCTTTGAAGATGTTTCACTTCTCATCCAAGAAGCTTCTTCACCTCTGAAGTTTTTTTTCAAAATTAAAGAGAGAACTATAGAATGGCATTGAAGTAATTATGAGAAAATAAATTATACAATCCTGCCCTTGCAGCAAAATAGAGATGACAGGGATACAGAACAGGTGTTCACATTATCAGGTGCTGGGGCTTCCAGTAACAGGTAACATCAAGCCAGGATAGAACATCAGGAGCAGGTAGACAAAACATCTGTTACATGCTACAATCCATTGTTGCTGGCTTTCCAAAATCCCTGCTCATCCTCATGCCTTTCTTTACGGTAATATGTTATGACAGCAATTAAGGAGGCAAGTGGGTGATGATTCAATGAAAAAGCTGAATCAGCATGCCAAATGTCCACTAAGGTATCCTGAGAAAATGTAAATGTTTGAATCATGAATACCAAGTGAAGAATATTTTAATAATGCCTCCCTCTGATTTTCCATGATGATACGGTAGTCAAATTAGTATTACTGAACTAAGCATAGTTAAGGGCTCAGGGACCTTCTTTTCCTCTTAATTCAAGTCCCTGTTGATAGAAAATCCTTTGCACAGTTCCATTTTGCATACCTGTCAGGACGATATCTGCATTGGGATGTTTGTTCACTGTCATTCACACCTTAGTCACTACTGGCTTAAAGCACTACAATAAAGTCTACAATAAAGTCTTGCTTCTGAATAAGCATTCAGAAATTCAGCTGGTTCAAAATACAATGATATACACAATACTAGGTGCACTTAGGTTTGTTCATGTGACACCACTTTTGTGCAGGCTGCACTGGCTTCAAGTAGGCTTCCCAGGTGCTGGTTATTTTCTTTACAGCCCTACAGGTTAGCTGGAAGACTGCTAGGCTCCACTAGCTTCCCCTCATCCTACCAGACTTGACAGTATGCTCATGACTCTGTTTTGTTAAATAGGGCCTTGTGAGATTCTGAAGATGTCTGAAGGAACAGCCTTCCCCCTAAGATCTGACTACTCCAAACCTTGTTAGCTTTCCAGGATGTCATGAAAACCCTTTTTATTTTCTTCAGCTAGTAAACACTGATTTTTGAGTCTGAGGGTCTCTGAGTCACTTTGGAGATGCCTAATTGTACAATTTTAATTGAATTTCTCTGTTTTGTTTTTCTATTGGCTTTTGTACACACATACCTTTTCTGAGTAATTAAACAAAACCATGTATAAGAGGAGCATTTCAGAAAAGGTTTGTATGTCAGCCAGTGGTGGGGTTCAAATTTTTTTCACTACTGATTTTGTGGGCATGGTGTGGCTTGGTGGGTGTGGCTTGGTGGGCATGGCAGGGGAAGGTTACTGCAAAGTCCCATTCCCACTCCACCCCACTAACCTGCTTTCAAGCTCCATTCTCCTGTTCAGGGCAACAAAAGAAGACCCAGCCAATCAGCTGGGATTTGGGAGTCAGAGAATAGATGGGGGCGGGGCCAGTCAGAGGTGATATTTGCCAGCAACTACTCAAAATTTCTGCTACTGGTTCTCCAGAACTGGTCAGAACCTGCTGAATACCACCTCTAATGTAAACAATTGCAAGACCTTTGTAGATGCCTTATGCTAAATAAAATAAATTCAGGAAAGGTCTTGGGCTCAATAGAATAAGGACAAAGAATATCTCTTGGAGAGGGAGCATTCTGAGTCTGCAGCCCACCATTGAGAAAAGCTGTTCCTAAGTGTGGCCCACAGCATCATAATGTTGTCAGAGTAAGAAGAGACTATAAGGCTTGAGCAGGAATAAGTAAGAAGAATGTTATTCTCTATATCCATGGTAGCAGCTTTCCTTAAATTCTAGAAGACACATAATACTTGATAGAACATGCTATTTTAAGTATTATTTCTCGTTAATGAAAACCCTGGAAGATGAGATGGAACAAAGTTCTCACACTATCAATGGTTACATTTATGTCATTTGGTGGAGGCTATATTAAACTATGATAATAAGAACCAATATATAGTGATGGCATCCATAAAGCTACTTGGAAAAAAGATGGAAAAGTTACTAGACCAGGGCTGTCAAATTCATGGCTTGAAGGCTAGATGAATCACATGCTGGCCACACCCAGTTTAGCAAAGGGGAAAAAAAGTCATGATATGTCACATGACGATGCCATGACAACAGGAGTTTGATACCCCTGTTCTAGAGGAATTGGCTAAGAGACAGAATAGCAGTATTTTTCTTAGTACAAGATACAGGCATTGTGATAGGAAGATACAGTTTATTACATACTTTTTGAATAATGTTAAGCATAAGTAATGGTATTAACAATTTTACTGAAATTCAGTAAACAGCTATTGAAGCATATACCAGTAATAATTATGCAGTCACTCAAGCTGCATTTTCAGCTTTTGAGAACTCTTTCTCAATGCTAACAAATCTTCAGGACCAAACATTGTCTGATGTTTGGTATGGATTTCCATTCAGACAAAACAAACAAGCCCAGCAAAATCTAATAGCCTGAAATTATCCTCATTATAAAGTTAAGCAGTTGCTGAGTATAGTAGGAACAACATTTCTTGATAATAGAGCTTTAAACTATGAAGGTATGCAAGCCCTGTATGAGAATGTAAAATATAGAAGTACTTTAAATGAATTTAAAATCACTGGGGACACATTAGAGCATTTGTGCCAACTGGCAAAGGATGAAACACATTTAGAAACCAATCTATTCCATGATGTTGAATTTTGATTTTATGTTCAACTGTCTAATTTATTTTCATTTCTAATAATATGGAATAATATTGGTGATTTGCCTTTCTCTAAAGAGCAATCATGTAAATAATCATCAGCATTATTTCTCTTCACCAAATGGTGTTTCTTTCTTCAACATGCTTTCATTGGCAGAAGCTTGAAAAAGCCAGCACTGAAAAAAGGAAATTAAGCAGGCACAGGACTTGGATATCAGGCAAATGTTTTAATACTTCATTAATGATATTAATCCAATGGGGGTGGTTTTAGTTAGCTCCTTGAATTCACCAGTTCCAGAAATAAATTGCACCTGCAGGACAAATGGTAGTTTAATCTCTTCTTGAAAGTTTCAAGTGATGATGCTCCCACAACTTCCATGGGCAAGCTGTTCCATTGGTTGATTGTTCTCACTGTCAGAAAGGTTCTCCTTATTTCCAGGTTAAATCTCTCCTTCTTCAGTTTCCATCCATTATTCCTTGTATGGCCTACAGGCACTTTAGAAAATAGTTTGACCCCTTCCTCTCTGTGGCAACCCCTCAAATATTGGAACACTGCTATCATGTCTCCCCTGGTCCTTCTCTTCACTAGACTAGCCAAGCCCAGTTCCTGTAACTGTTCTTCATATGCCTTAGTCTCCAGTCCCCTAATCATCCTGGTTGCTCTTCTCTGTACTTTTTCTAGAGTCTCAACATCTTTTTTTTATAATGTGGTGACCAAAACTGGATGCAGTACTCTAGGTGTGGTCTTACTAAGGCTTTATAGAGTGGTATTAGTACCTCACTTGATTTCGATTGTATCCCTCTGTTAATACAATTTAGGATTGCATTAGTTTTTTGGGCTGCTGCTGCACACTGCTGGCTCATATTTAGCTGGTTGTCCACTAAGATTCCAAGATCCCTCTCACAATTGCTACTATTGAGCCTGGTTTCACCCAGTCTATATGTCTATTTTGATTTTTCTTGCCTAAGTGTAGGACTTTACATAGTATAAGAGGTATGGAGAAGAGTTAAAAATGTACAAGATGTATCTCTCTCTGTGTTACGTATATAGCTTGCCCAGCATCCTTCTGAAAGAGAAGGCAAGTACTACACTGGTTATTTGGAGAAAAACATACTTGGGTTGGATCTGGAGTAAAGAAACTGCTTTGGTAATCTATTTTGATTCTGATGCATGACAACACATTTTCATCCTTTCCTACTTTTGAAGAAATGAATTAGCTATAAAGATCATGGGTGTATGTTTATATACATATAAATATTTTTATTTAGTTTTTGTAATCCATTATTTCTCTGGACTTTCATGTGCATTTGAGAAGGTTGCAGTGGACCATAATGAGTTTTAGAGTTATGTATTTTCTGTGCCTTTCTGAGACCTCATTCATCCTGTCATTCTAGGAAGCCTACTATCAGATTTTTCCCACTGCCATTTGGAATTGGATATTTAACTCCAAGGGGTGGGCGTTTGCCATAATCAATATCACCTCTACTTTTAAGCCACCACAGACAGCTTCCTTTTTGACATAAGGGATCTTCAGACACATCTGTCTTAATATCTTTAGCCTGTCCCCAGCTAACTAGTCACAAAGGAGAAATGAAGGTGAGGAACAAAAAAATATTTTAAAAGTTTCTATACTTCTTACAGGCATCTTCGCTTTTTTCTTTTCTAACAGTATGTAATGCTATCAAGTTAACAATATTTCCATTCAGTTAGCCTTGTACCTTTTAGGACCAGGATTTCCTTCCTGTAATGTACTACTTATTTTGTGATGATAATTTCATGACGTCCTTATTATTGTTTTTCTTTTTTGTGTTGTTAGATACGGAAAAATCCAGTTTTAAGTAATATAACATCACAATGTACAACTAATTTTAGCACTGATTCTGAAAAACAGTTACTAGTTCAAGATCATTCCAAATGCCATCCAGATGCTCTGGGACAGCAGTTCTTGAATTACCAATCCCATTGACCTCTGTCATACAACTATGATTTACATAGTGTAAATATAGACGTTGTAAATATGATAATTTCTAACTACAGTGTAGGTAGTTACCTGCACTGTACTAAACAATTCACCAAGCTTCAATAAGACTTAAAACAATATTTGAACCTTGAGTGAGATGTTTATAACTAGAATACATAGAATCTTACAAGTATGCAGATGAAGGAATAACAATATTTTTAAGGGCAACTCTTGTTATCGGAAATTCTAAGACTCTGATAGCTAAATGTACATTGATTATTTAGTGGAATTAGTAATATTGGGAAGATGGAGGAACCAGAAGTGAAAGTGAGTTAAGTGTTGCTTGAGAAGCAAAAGGTATAGGGTAGTATCACAAAATGTCTTGTCTCCTGGAAGCACATAGCTCAGCAGCAACATGATAAAATATCTTTTGGAGGTGTAATTCCACCTTGACTCTTTATTAAAGTATGGCCACTCAGTTCCTCTTGGCAGATGCATCTCCCAACAATGGCTGGCTCAGAAGACACTGATATTAATCAAAGCAGTGTGGCTGCTCCATTAAATAGTTCCGAAATACTGCTGCATTTCACAGACAGACTTTGCTTGGGGAAGGCCCCTTTGAAAATTGCACTGTTGGTGGGGAAAAAATCCCACAGTATATTATTAATGTCAGTAATACTTTTACTGTTGGTATTAAATTAGTGGTTTAATTTTATTTCTGCTTTGAATAGTACATAGCTAATTTGATCAGCCTGGTTGCTATGAAACTCTTCTCCTGCTGTCCTCTCCTGTTTTTCCTGTTTCATTGCCTTCAAAACCTGAGATGCAGCTTTTTAATAGCAGATGACGATTGATTGATTTACCACCTAGGTTTTAATGCTGCTTGATCAAGACTTTGAACTGGGCATCCAAAAGGGTAAGGGGGTCGAAAAGTCAAGAAGGTAATTGTGAGCACGTTATTGAAGCCTGTTCCTTTTGTACATGCATTGCCTCCAATGTACATTCAAAAGGGATGAGACTGATCACATGATTATGACAGCCATCTCTACTTCTTGATTCTCCCTCTAGACCAGGGGTGTCAAACTCATGATGACACGTCGTCATGTGACATATCACAACTTTTTTTTCTCCTTTGCTAAAACGGGGTGGGAGTGACCAGCGTCTGATGCATGTGGCCCGTGGGCCACGAGTTTGACACCCCTACTCTAGATGTTTCTGATTGAACAGTTTACAATTTCTGATGCATTGCTGTGGTTCAGTCCAGTTCACACAGATAATGAAACTCACCTTTAGAGTCCTGATGGCAACCTTTTTATGCTGTAACCATAAAAACAATCCTTCAAGGCTCTCACAGTACATAATGCTAATTCCATGAAATAACAGAAGGTTGAGTGATGGGTGCCATTCAGCTAAGCCTAACTGCCAGATGTTTTTGCTTCAAAGCTTAACAATGTTGCTGCCCAATTCTGACCCTGTGAAACAGGGTGTTAAGGGAACAGAAAGAAGGGTAAAGAGAAATGCACACATGCAGCAATCTTCAGATTTTCCTCCTTGTTTAAAGGACAACAGAGTCTGTATTAAATTTGTTCCCAAGGGTAGATGAAATTAAGATACCGATGATGTGTCATAATAAATTAATTCTATATCTTCATATTCTACTTCTTAGAATTCAGCAAGGTGTTTTCATCCTTCTGGATCTTTCTGTGCCTGCTTAGTCACAGGTAAATATCCACTTGAATAATGGAAGCATGCTGCTTGGATAATGGATTTAAGTTTTTTACCTTAATGTTTTGGTTAGTTTTTAGTCTTATGTTTGGATGGGATCATACTGATATCAAACATGCATTATCACCATTTCCTATGAACCTTCATATACTAGTAAATATTGGCAGAGCTCTGCACATGTTTAGATGTACATATGAAGGCTTTCACAGAAGCCCCTAGGTGACCAATTGTGTGAATGCTATCTCACCATAGTGTTCATGCTGTGTGTGTTGTTGGTAGTATTTGACACTCAAAGGCCCTACAGAATAGTCAATTTTAGAGCCTTCTTAAAAAATTTCCACCCAGGAAAATCTTGCAAAGTGTTGGAACTGCTCCCAAGAAGGTACATTGGGCTCCCAAATTGTTCACCTCAGGCTCAGCCTACTTTTCTTATACGGATTCATTGAACAGTCTAGATGTAGCTGGCAGAAGTAGTCTTATAAGAACCTGGGACCTGGGTCAAGAAAGTCTTTTAAGGGAAACCAACATTATGAATTAGATCCAGAAGCAAATATGTACACACAGCAACTGTATCTTTGGCATCAAAGAACAGAATACTGTATGCTATACTTGACTAGCAGCTTTCAAGTTGTTTCCAAAAACAATATTAAATGGGTTCAATAATCTAAACCTGAGATGATGAGATACTGTGGTGCATCAGCAGACTCTCCTGGCCACCAGGCGAGTTTTATCACTAATGAGTATCAACTTCATCTTGCAGGGATTAGGTCTGAAAATTGTTATGATCCATCGAAGCAGTCACAGATTCTATGCCTCCCTCAATATCTCTGATAATGGGTATCTGAACAGCATTTACTTTGTATTTCAACATTAACACTCATTGGATAGAAAACAAAAGTGAAAAACCACTCAAAACTATAGATCTTTGAGAATTATTTAAAATGAAATTGATATGGTACCTTGGAATATCCTTCATTAAAGTTTAAGAGGTTTTTGAGAAGACCCAGATAGGCTTAAAGGGTTATTCTTTTGTTAAAGGAAAACTTTATAGATTTAGTTTAAATTTTAGTTTAAAGTAGAATTGTTTTTACATAACCCACAATGCAAGACCAAAATGAGACAGCAGTCTACTATAGGCACGACTAGTATAAATTTTGAATGTTTTTCTTTCAAACCTCAGATCCATGCACCATATTATAATAATCTTATAAAGCTTTCAGCAATTTAAAGCAAGGTTTTGATGTTAATTAGCATTGCAACAGCAGGAGGGAAAGTCCATGAAAGACATAAGTCCAAACCTTACTAAAAGTACAGATGTAGACTGCCATTTTTGACTCTCAATTTTCAGACATTTCAGTCTAAAATTTTGACATAGCTACATTGTAGATCTGTTGTATTTAATGTACTTTATTCAGTTCCTTCCCCCATGCCCAAAATATTTTTTCCAGAGAGCAAATAAATAATCCGGGAAATATCAAAGTGTTACTTACCAAGATATTCCATCCTTTATGGTTTTGCTATCAGCTGATCTTAATGGGGTCTCTAAGAGCCCCTTGACTCTGCCTGTATCACAGTGTAATCTCCAAGAGTCTCAAAAAGAAAATGGTGAATTATTTCTGTCTTAACACAGCTGAAATTTGCCTGTTGTAACATGATCTGACTCACCCGTTTTCCTCTAGGAATAAAGAGAGGGAATAGTGGAAGCAAAGTTGCCACATTTAGTGTGTAAAATATAGCAGCTATTAACTTTTTGACATTTTTTTCTTATGGATTCTTATTGGTGTTGACTTCAGATTAGAGTATGATATCACATGTAGCTTGTTGATATGTGACCAGAAGCTCTTTGAAACACTGGGGTTTTTTTTGCTTTGGGAATAGGGGCAGAAAGGCAGGTTTACAGGTCAAGCTTTTTGTGCCCCTTTCTTTCAGAAATTAAGGAAAGTTCAGCTAGACTAGTTGCTCATTCTGAGATATCATTTCATGGCAAATAACATGGTAGCACCAAAATAGGATTGTTCCAGCATATGTGTGTGTGTGTGGAGGGGGGGAGCCCTACTAAAAAATACCTCTACAATCAGCACTTATAAAAGGGAACTTCATCGAAGTACTTTAGATATTCTTCTGCCCTGTGTATTTTTCCCCCATCCAGTTTTGGTTGAGGAAAACATTTTTGCTTCCCCCTCTATCCTTCAAACCAGACTGTCAGGGCTCCAAGTAATATATTCCATTTAATAAGAACTCCAAGGCAGGTAAAGAACATTTTATTGGGACATATCAAATTGGCAACATGCCTGGTGGAAAACCAGTTCTAAGTTCCTGCTGGTTTTACACCCAATTAAAAGTAAAACTTTGTTACTTCCCTCCAGAGTCTCCAGTACCATGGTCCAATCTGCATACAGTCCAGTTGCTAGGTGACTTCACTCTCCACCTCTCGAACACCTGCACCAATGTCCTTGATTCCCAGGGGAAATAATTTTATTTAGATTACAATACCCCAGCTATTTCTACAACCCCCTCCATGATCCCTTCACTCCAGGCTGTGTCAGCCCTGAAGCAGCAGAAAGAGAAACCTCACTAGAAAAAGAAAATGGCCAGAGTTTGGCCAACTTCACGGTTGACACAGGCATTCACAAAACTGAGGAATGAGGCTATCAGTAGTACAAGAACAACATATGAGATATCCAGATGAGTAAACCATATTTCTTCTTCCCTGACTCAGCCTCCAAATACTTCTGTCCTGTAACTATTATCTGAACTTATTTTACATACTACTTTACCTCTGGATTTTTATGCATTGCCTTAGCATGCTTCTCCCATACAGTAGAGTTAGTCTTTGACTTATGACCATAATTGAGGCAGAGTTATAGTCCTACTGGCAGTTATTAAGTGGGTCACTATGTAACTGTAACCAATTTTATGATCTTATTTTGTGTGTGGCAATTGCTGAACAAACACTATGGTCATTCAGTGAATGTGGCAGTTGTTAAATGAATGCACTTTATCCAATGGGTAGTAAACACTACATAAATTATTAACCTTCACATCTGAACAGGACACATTTTCTTGTCTACCAACTGCTTTTATGAACGTTTATAGTGAAGAAGACCTGGTGCCATTACTGAAAATAAAGGTCCAGATTTCTTTCTTGCCTTTGTATTCTAGTATATATATATAACATTATATTCTTGTACCTGTGCCAACACAGATGACCAGATGATGCTGCATACAAGAAACCTTCAACCAAGGATACCCAACTATGGACATGTGCAATTATCCTAATGAAATCATAGTTAACAGCAATAATTGAAAATTGAAGGCTGAAAATTTAGTTCAGTCTAATCTCAAAATATATTTGATTGAAAGCCAGTTTGGTTGATTCGACAGAAGTTGCTTTTGGAATCTGCCAAAGACATGCTCTGTCTGCTTTTGTTCTTTGATGTATTCTTCAGCTTTAAAAGTAGATTTCTCCCCCCTTCCTACCACCCATAGTTTTAAACTTATGTCAGCCATGTGTGAGTGTTAGCCATTTATAAATGCTAGTGGGTATTTTCTTCTGAAACGCTCCAGCAAATGCATTTGGAGGATTTTAAAATACATTTGGATGACTGCAGTCTCCCGAGTGATTTTTATCACTTTTTTTTAAAGCAAACTGCCTAGGAGCATGATAAAATACAATGCTTAGTCTTTGAACTTAAATGTGTCTGGAGAGTGGCTTAGCACTCCAAACACTAGGTTTTCTTCTTCTTCCTTTTTTAATAAGTGCAAGGCTTTGGAATATAACAGCTCTATTTTGATAGAATGAAAGTGTCTCACAATGTGTGCAAAAGGGGGAAAAAGCATTGTAAGCCAAGAGAGAAAGAGAACTAAAACATCCTTTTGGGTTCACAATTGACATAAATACTTTTAAAAAGCTCAGCAATGGTCTGCTTATTGCAGGAGCAACTATGCAACAGTGAAAGAATATCTACAATATTAAGTATTAATTGGGTGGATGGCATCTAGCTCAGTTTTACACTATTTTACTTCTGGAATTGTTCCATGATACAATGTACAAATATTAAGTGAAGACTATTCTGCAACTTCAAGTATCGGCAAAGAATTGGAGAGAGAAAGAACAGTTATAGTCATAAAGATGATCCAATCCATATGTTGTATGATATGCTTCAGTAATATTATCCATGCCTAGAAGCCCTCTTTCCTTTAATTTCTTTTGTTTCAAAATAGTTTTCCTTCTTTGAAGATAGGAATTACATCTTTCCAGTCCTCTGGTAGTTACCCATGCTCCAGAATCTTTAAAATATATGTTTCAGGGCAAAGGTGAGCTTATGCCAGTTCAGACCGGTTCAGGTGAACTGGTTGTTATGATTCTGCACAGTTCAGCGAACTGGCAAAACCCACCACTGGCTGGTCCTGCCCATCCCACCCTGCTCCATCCCACCCTGCCCTATCTCACCTCACCCTCCTTGGCTGGTGGCTAGTCATGCCTGTGCACATCTACTCTCTGGTTCACTCACCCACACCACATGGCCCAGCTGTTCTCCACACCTTGCCCACTTCTCTGCCTTCGCCATGGCCTACCATGCTGGCCATGTGGCCTAGCTGATCTCCGTGCCTCACCTGCTCTGCTCCCCACAGCTCCCCATAAAGGTAATGCGCTCAGCCGAAGGGCCATCTCGGGGTGGACATGGTGAAGCTCAGCTGCCTTTCAGGCCTGGCTCTCACCATCCTTTTGCTTGCATGCCACCCACTCACCATTTGCCTCAGGTCGGGGCCCAGGGAATGCATCAATCTCTGGTTCTGGCCTTCCCTGGGGCTTCTACCTGCATGCTGGGCCACTGCGGTGAGAATGGTGTGAGCCCCATGGGCTAGAAGGTAAGGCTGATGGCGGGGAAGGAAGATCCACTCCAGGCTTGCTATACTGAGTAGAAGGACCACCTCGGTGGGGAGGGGACACATGGTGATGCTCAGCTGCCTTTCAGGCCCAGCTTCAGCTTCCATGGGGCCTTCTGGGTGGGAGGCCTGAAAGAAAATGCCTCCCCTGAGGGCTGCCTGCTTGCCAATCTGCTGGCCGGGCTAGCCTGAAAGTGGCATGTTCCCTTGTTGCAGGCTGGATGCGGGACTTGAGGCGGAGCAGAGGTTAAGCAGATGGCAGCTCAGAGGAGGGCCTGAAAGGCAGCTGAGCCTCACCGTGTCCCCCACCACCGAGAAACCTGCAGCTGCCACCTCTTTTCAGGCATGATAAGCTTGCATCCACCAATCTTTGCTGGTGCAAGAAGCCTGCATTTACTGCTCTTCAGCACAAGAAGCCTGTAGCTGCCACTCTTTGCGGCTGTGAGAAGCCTGCAGCAACTGCTTTGCTGGTACAAGAAGCCTGCAGCCACTGGTCTTTTCCAGCATGAAAAGCTTCCAGCTGCCACTGCTGCCTCAGTTCCGACCAGTAAAGAGGTGGCTGCTGCAGGCTTCTCATGCTGAAAAAGACTAATTGCTACAGGCTTCTCATGCAGAAAAGAGGCACCCGCTGCAGGCTTCTCGCACTGAAAAAGAGATGGCGGCTGCAGGCTTCTCATGCCAAAAAAGAGGCAGCGGCTGCAGGCCAATGTCTCAGGGTGGTATCATGTATCCAGCTGCATCAACAAAGGCTGGAGGTAGCGACCCGCTGTTTCCTGCTGCAAAACCCTTTTTAAAAACCCTGACTGTCAGGCAGTGAGACCCAATAAGAGATGAGACATTGGAGCATCACCATTGCTTTTGCTGCACCAAGGTAAGTCTAAGGATCCACCCACCACCGCTTCAGGTTGCCTGTGCCCCCCACCTTGCCATGAGTGACATTGAGTTGGCCACACCCATTCAGTCACATGACTCCCCCAGTCATGCCCCCCCAGTCTTTAGGACAAATCGGTTGTTTAAATTAGTTGGATCCCAACACTGGTTCAGTGGTTCTGATATCACATCTAACAGATTCCTTCTAACCCTTGGGGTATAATTCATCTTGTCCTGGTAATTTGAACTCATCTAGATTGGACAAGTGCTCTCTTATCATTTTCTTGCCTATTTTAAATTTTTTACAATATTGTTTTTGATAAGTTTGACTGATTTTTTTTCCTTTTGTGTAAACAGATGCAAAAAAAAAAAAAACAAGTTAAGCAGTTCTGCTTTCTCCCTGCTGCTTGTCACCTTCTTGCCATTTTCTACCATTAATGGAAGAAAATCAATATGTGAATATTTTTATTCCTCCTCCTGCTTACTTGAACAACATTTAGGGCAGGGATAAACAACTTCTGAATATATTTTTCATGAAGGTAGCTCTCTGTGTGTGTGTGTTTGTGTTTCTGAGTATGTATTCATTTTATTCACAAGTAAATTTAACTCAAATAAAATAAATACAATAGGATTAAACACCAGTCATATACTTCACAATTCTCCCTTCGGTCACATTAAACATGATACTTTGATACCAACATCAGGAAATCTTAGGAATTGCATTCAAGGTTATTAGAGAGCCACCCGTAACCTTGAGGATTAAAGTTCTGCATCTCTTTTCAGGAAAATGTTTGTCTTTAAATTCCTAAATTCCCTGTACCAACTAGCCAAGCTTAAATAAAGACTGTATTGGTTATTATTCGTCAAAATAGGAATTTCTGTCCAGACAGGATACTTCCTTAATGGTAGAATCATATCTCCAATGTTTCTCTTCAAACTTCACTAATCAATGGAAGAAATGTAGAGAGGGAGAGATGGAATCAATTCATGCATCCATCTGTCTCTTCTCCTGCTTTCAGTTGTTTCATTACGTCAGGACAACAAACACTGATATTAAAATGCTAAAGATGGCATGAAACAGCCTGGTTTTATGTGGAAGCTTTAATTTTGATATGTTTGTGATTTATCACTGCTCTGAGTTACATATTTAGGATGGGAAGCCATATTAATAGCCTAAATATAATATAAATTAGCAAGCATCCTAAGGCTGTTAGTGTCTTGGTCCATTTCTTTTTCTCTGCTTTAATTCAATTTGTATATTTAAAAATTTAGAGATGAGAATATATACCTAGAAGAAATACATACCTGACACATTTGCAATAGTTCTTTACCAGGATGCAACTGAATAGAGGGAAAAAAGTAAATACAAGCAATCTTATTTTTCAGAAAGTCTTTTAGGTCCTCAGGTACAGGAATTTTGCTTTGGATATATGTGTGAGTCAAAAAAGTGATGAAAAATAGAATCAAAATACAGCCAAGGGAATAGCCAAGTCTGTTTGATATTTCTTTGAGCCCATGAAGTCTCTTTTGCTTGAAACATTAGCAAAAACATTAATTTTTCATCTTCCTACAGGTTGTCTAGAAACATTTAGAGATAAATATTCTTAAACACAAACAGTATTAGATTCGTCCCCAAGTGGATTAATTGTGATCACACAATAAATTATAATATTAATACATAAAATCCTATACTTATTAATTAAATAATATTTAATGTTATTACTATTTTCCCTATATATCTAATCAAAGTATAACTATCACGATTATTAATAAATCAATTAAATCAATTAATTCAATTATTTAACAATCAGTTACAACAATCAATTTTTCTTTCCCTAGTATGCATATTTATAATCATTATAAAGAGAGAATAAAGAAGAAGAGATAGTTCATCATAGCGCCAGATGGTGAGGGAAAAAGAAGAAAAAAAATTTGAGCAAATGTATACAGAAAAAAGGGAGTAAAAAAAGGGGGAAAAAGGAATTTTGAAGTAAGTTTTTAGCTTTCCGTCTCTAAGTTTGAGAGCTTTCATTCCAAACACACCGGAAGTGGGGAGGTAAAAAAATGCTGAGTAGTGACTGCAATTACATGGTATCTCCACACATTCGGAAGCTTCAACTTTTACTTTTTGTCTTAGCATTCCTAAGTTCAATTTTCCTGATTTTCTTCAGGTGGAACCACCTCCTCAATTAGATCAGTATGCTCCCTAAAGGGCTGTTAAGTGGTTTATATCAGTTATATTGTTACGATAGCTTCAGGGTTTCTAAGTATCGCCTGTGGCGCCACACTGTCTCTGTTCCGTCAGCTCCGATCTTCTTCCCATCTCCGCTTTAATAAAGTCTTTCAGAATAAAAATCAAATGAGATAGTCCAAATCCTCCACAGTTGAGGGCTGTTTGGAAACTATAGTAAAGCTGCTTGGTGCTATGAAACTAAAACTAATATTAACAAGAGAAATCAGAGCAGCAAAAAGAAGCTACTCTGAAAAGTTAAGGAATCAGTTCTCAACAAATGAACCAGCAAACATGTGGAAAACTCTTAAAAACATCACTGGCTACAGCAAACCTCCTTCCCAGGCAGAAGGAAATCAACAACTAGCAGATGACCTGAATGTGTTTTACTGCAGGTTTGAAAGGAAACTCCAGCCACCTATCTCCACAATCCCCATCTCAAGCACACCAACAACAGCCAAGCCTCCTACAACTGACCCCACCCATAGGGTTCACAACCTCTGGTGATTACAGAAAAAGAAGTGAAAGGAAAAGCACTAGGGCCAGACAAGATAACTCCTCCTTGCTTAAAAGTCTGTGCTGACCAATTGGCCCCCATCTTCACCTGAATCTTCAATAGATCACTAGAGATGTGCTATGTTCCTTCTTGCTTCAAACGTTCTATCATCATTCCAGTGCCAAAGAAGCCCTCCATCAAGGAACTGAATGACTGCAAACCAGTTGCTCTAACATTTGTAGTTATGAAAATCTTTGAAAGGTTTGTGCTGTCCCACCCGAAAACCATCATGGATCCGGTGTTAGATCCCATGCAGTTTGCATACCGAGCAAATAGGTTGACAGATGATGCTGTTAATATGTCTCTGCATTACATCCTACAACACCTTGAATCTCCAAATACCTATGCAAGGGTCCTTTTTGTAGACTTCAGTTCAGCATTCAATACCATCATTCCAGACATTCTTCTAAGTAAATTAAACCAACTAGCAATACCTGAACACACTTGTAAGTGGATCATAAGTTTCCTAACAGGCAAGAAGCAGCAGGTGAAGCTAGTCAGAATCACATCTGATACCTGTACAATTAGCACAGCACCCCCCCACCCCAAGGCTGTGTGCTTTCTCCACTTCTCTTCTACCTATATACCAATGACTGCATCTCAAACAATCCATCTGTTAAAATACTGAAGTTTGCTGATGACACAACTGTGATTGGTCTCATTCAAGACAATGATGAATCCGCATACAGACAGGAGGTTGTACAACTTGCCTTGTGGTGTAACTGGAACAATCTGGAACTGAACACACTCAAAACCGTAGAAATGGTGGTAAGACTTTAGAAGAAACCCTCCCATACTACCACCTCTTACAATACTAGACAATACAGTTTTAAAAGGAGAGACCTTCAAATTTATAGGTTCTACTATATCACATCACCTAAAATGGACACCATCAAAACATCAAAAACATCATCAAAAAAGGACAACAAAGAATGTTCTTTCTGCACCAACTCAGAAAGCTCAAACTGCCCAAGGAACTGCTGATACAGCTCTACAGAGGAATTATTAAGCCTATCATCTGCACCTCTATAACTGTCTGGTTTGATTCTGCAACCCAACAGGACAGACACAGACTTCAGAGGATAATTAGGACTGCAGAAAAAACAATTACTACCAACCTGCCTTCAATCGAAGACCTGTATACTGCACAAGTCAAAAAGAGGGCTGTGAAAATATTTACAGACCCTTCACATCCCAGACATAAACTGTTTCAACTCCTTCCCTCAAAATGACTCTATAGAGCACCGCACACCAGAACAACCAGACACAAGAACAGTTTTTTCTCGAAAGCCATCTGCTAAACAAATAATTCCCTCAACACTGTTCAACTATTACAAAGTCTTCACTACTATTACTATTAATCTTCTCATCACTCCTTATCACCCATCCCCTCCCACTTGTGACTGTATGACTGTAACTTTGTCACTTGTATCCTTATGATTTATATTGACTGTTTCCTAGTATGATTTGATTGCTTATTGTACCCCATGACTATCATTAAGTGTTGTACCTTATGATTCTTGAGGAATGTATCTTTTCTTTTATGTATACTGAGAGTATTTGCACCAAGACAAATTCCTTGTTGTCCAATCACACTTGGCCAATAAAGAATTCTATTCTATTCTTCTATTCTAAAGTGAAAATCTGCTTGGGTTTTGCATTTGGAACAGATTACTTTTCAGGTGGGGAGGTGAGTTAGCATCAGAGTGTGTTAATAATAATATACAAAATAGTAATGCTCTGATGGTCATTTCGAAAAATCCTTTCTTAGTAAATACCTAGAAGCCAAGACGAACATGCATACCAAATTTCAAGTTTGTAGGCATTACAATTCTGGATATTTTGTGATGATGCTTGAATGATATTTCACTTTTATGTATATATATTCTTTTATTTTGAATAGCTCCTCTTACAAAACTATTTCGATGACTTTGGAAGTTCCAGCATTTTTAATTTCCTTCCAGTGCATGAAGTTTTGGATGATTAATAAAGACTCCCACACACACAAAAAAGTATGGCTATGTAAATCAGCCTCGATCCCATTACAATTAAAATTTGATGGTGGCGTGATTCAGTTCTAGGTTTAGATGAAGCACAATTTAATCTTCTTGCTTCTAGGTTCAACTGCGAAAAAAATGCTTCAACAATAGATTGTAAAAGAAAACATCAAAATGCCTAAGGTCTTTAAGTTTTTTTGCAGAGTGGGATGAAAATAACAGCATTGGTTAACTTTTAAAGGACACTAACACAGGAAGTGTTTAGCCACACAAGAGTTTCAATGTAACAGAATTTTAAAGTATTTCCCATAACTACTTTATGGCAGGGATGAAAACAGGATAGCACAACAGCTAAATATCCACCAAAGTTTTCTCAAGATTATTCTCTTCTGGAGCAAATAGGCTGGCAGGCATGGCTCATAACAGAATCAAGCATCTGAGAAATCAGATAACTATCAATAGGTAAATGCTGGCCTGATATAAATAATTGCCAGAATTTGCTTCCTGAGATTATTGGCTCCTATGGGCTGGGAAGTTGGCTTATCTGGAAGTGGAATCTCTCCTAGGACTGATCAGCAATATTCCAACTCACAAAATGATACACAAACAGCAATGCACAAACTCTAGCAACAAATAGAACCAACAGAAAAAAGCCATCACATAGTCAAAGCAGTTCAAAGTCCTCCAAACACTGGGGAAACAACCACTTCAGTTGGATGTTGTGAATCACCTCTTTGATTCAGTTTTATTCAAAAAAGAGGGGAGTGTAAATAGTTCTGAAAAAAATATATCTTCAAACAGAATCCAAATTGCACATTTCCTTCGTCTCATTAAAAAAAACTAGAACACAAGACTGAAAAGATTGTAACATATTAGGCAAACCTTTTTGATAGCACTTTCAACTCCTTTCAAATGCCATTTTTAAAAAAGTTTCTCTCTTCCTGCCTAAGCATAATGACAATATTATTCTTACCTCCCTGATAAATTCAGTATTCCATACTAACGTGAATATAGTCCAATGTAGAGTGATCCTTGAACCAGGATCTTTTTTTTTTCTATGTTAATCTTCTAAAGTGCACTTATGACTACTTTAAGATGGAAAACACTTTTGTAAATGCTGACATATTTTTCTGAATGCTTCTATTCCACAAAGATCACATCTTACAGCTAATGATCCTTATTCAATGTTGTTCTCAAATCAGTGCTATTTAGGTCCATCAGGTTGCCTCTACCAGGCATTTTATGCAATGAATAGAAACCACTCTCACTGCAAAGTTTGACTACAGAATAAGTTTGCCTTTATTTATGGACTAGGTGTAGGTTGCACACACTTAAAGACATATGAGAGGATTGTAATGATACAACTAACAGCATCCTTGTAGATTATTAAACAGTGCATGAAATGGATATTAGTTTCTCATCTGTTTTATAAAATCCTGAATATTTTCACTATCACTTATCTGAAATGGTATAGGGTCTCCTATTTGAGCAGGGAGCTGGACAAGAAGACCTCCAAGGTCCCTTCCAGCTCTATTCTGATTGATTGATTTTCCAGAGAAGAATACCATCCTAAAGTTCAGATACTATTTTAAAATCTAGCCCAATCTTTTGCTTTACATGAAGATTCAGAATATGAGAATTAAATAAAAATTAGTAAATGTCTATGGAGATTCTCAGTCATCCAGGTCACAGTTTTTCCAAAGATGCTTTTTCCAAGAGGCAACTGGACTTTCTGGTTTTTTCTTTGAATACTTCTCATCCAAGAAGCTTCTAACTGTATGGTGGGGAATGGAAAGATTTATACTCTTTGCAGGCAGCTGGTCATTTGCATTCTTTCAGTGAGTCATTAAAGTCACCTGGAGGTTTATCTGTGTCATCAGGGTCACCTGAGTGGTGCAAATGGGTGTGATGCTTTCTTGGAACTGTTGAAAGGACTGTGTTGTACTCTAAACTGGAGATTGATGATGTCTGTGTTGTAGACTGGCAATAGATTATGCCATATCTCCCCCCCTCTGTTGAGAGAGGTTTGTTCAATTTTGACATAGATGGTCTCTTTGACTCCTCTTTCAAACCAGTGGTCCTCTCTGTCAAAAATGTGGACTTTGCTGTCTTCAAAAGAGTGGCCTTTATCTTTCAAATGTAGATGGACTGCTGAATCTAGTCTAACATAGGAGAAAAAACCCATTAAGATTAGAAGCAAAATGTCTTCAAAGAAAAACCAGAAAGTCCAATTGCCTCTTGAAAAAGCATCTTTGGGACAAAATTGAGTAAAATTACTGTTAAATCAACTTCTCCCTCTATCTACTGTCTATGAAAGAAATACTACCAGTGAAATAATTCTTAACAAAATGCATAAATAAAGAGTGATTAATTAACCTATGAGAGGGTTTCTGATGTAACTCCTAACACACATAATAACTGTGAACAATGCTATCAACATGAGGAGCTATATATCAATGATTTGGGGGTATATAAACCCTATTTCCAGTAGTTTCGATCTCCATAGGCAAAGCTGTGTTAGAATTGCCCAGTTTTACAATACATTATACTGTATATTCTCCTTGTGTGAACTCTTTAAATTTCTTGAACCTATGGACCTGGAATATAGAAAAATGAAGCTAACAACATGTTGATCACAGTGGCATTCATACCAACTAAAATTGGATATAGCTGGTTGTGTGAAGATTAAGATAATGATAGTGAACTAGCATCCTTATTTGACATGGAACAAGTACTTAATAAATTGGAAGAATCTAAATCTAACAACCTGTATATAAAAAAAGAAAACTGATCAGTACTACCATAACAATTTGGTAAATAACTGAACCTTATAAATGCAACACATTGACTTTTACATATTTCCAACAAACTCAAATATGTGCAGGAGAAACAAAAGATATAAAACTTTTTGTCTGGTGGCCTCTGGCAGACTTAATCATCTGGAAAATGAAAAGCACATTATGCATCTTCATAATTACTCTTTCTTTCAGGTGCAAAAAGAATGAAATGAACTGGCATCTGCTCTGGGATTCAGAGTTACTAGTTTAGGATTTTGAAATGGACTCCATCTAAAATATGATCAGTTGCAACTCCTCACAATGGTTCAACTTTTGGGAGTTCCAGTTACATCAATGTTTTATTAAAATTTCCAAGAGAAAATGGTTTAGATGACAAACAGTGGTTAGAAATTAAGCAGCTTGAGTTAATTTTCCATTTTGAAATGGAGACATATAGTTTAAGGCCATCTTATTCGATTTGATTCACCAAATTTTGAGAACCAATAAGTTCTTCAGTGTTTCCCCCCCTGTTTCTTTATTGAGACTGTCCTTTGGCTAAGAATTAAAATTCTGCAACATATTCCAGGAATTCTGGATTTTGTCAATTGGGCAAAGTCCTTGATTTCTGTTGCATTATGGGAAAGAATCTTTCCAAATCCAAAGAAAGCACACAGAAAGCCTTTGTTCTTTTTAAGAGTGCTAATTGCAAACTAGAAGAAAGAATGGTGAATGAGCTTTTTTCATTTGTGCATGATGCTTGCCTAAAGGCATAATTGGCTTATGCTTTGGCATAATGATTATGTGCCTCTCCAATGATTATGTGCTGTACAGCAGTCTTCCTGGAGTCTATTGAATTAGCAGGTTGTAAGAGATGAAATAAGTCAGTAAACAAATGGGTACATAAAGAAGAAGCTTCAAATGATGGCAACAGTTTGGTGAGCCAAGAAAATGCACTATGTGAAAAGAGGAATAACACGACATTTAAATCCAAATCTGTGCACTACTTTTGAGGTTCAAAAACAAACAAAACATTTCTAATGGACATAGCACCAGAGCTATTAGAACTGGAACTGATGGTTATCCACAGCATTTGATCTGCTCTACACATGGAACTTATATTCTATAAGCAAATGAACATGGATTGATTATCTGACATCAAATCACTGTCAATTTTTAGTGTTCATGTAGATACATTTTATCTATGACCATCTATCCCTCATCTGGTCCTTGAGGTCTTCTAATGGTTACCCCATTTACCACTGTAATCAAGTCCATCCATGTAGCTGTTCTCTTTTATTTCCTTCCTTCTTTCCCAGATTAGCATCTTCGCCAGAGAGCTAAAAGTTCAAAAAGTGTCCAAAATAGGGTAAACTTGGTTATTTGTGCTTCAAGCAAGAACTCTGGGTTGATTTGGTGTTTCATGATCCATCAGGTTCTTTTCTTCTTGTAGTGTAAAAGGTTACTAGTCCAAAACCCAGCACTGAGGTAATTTAATCCTGATAGTAAAAAATATATATTGAAAGTTGTTAGATATCAGGGCAACTATTGTCCTAGTTGAAGAAGTATCATTTCTTTTTCTATGAAGCAGCCAAGTAATGGTTATGGTTAACTTATACATAAGTAAAGCGCTCTAGTCAAAATAGACAAGAGCACTTGAGACAACACAAGAAAAAAATCACTTTGAAAATATAGTAAAAAAAGGTTTGTGAGGAGAAGGGGCTAAATGAAGGATGACTCTTTCCATTTCTGCCCTCTAAAAGTGGTTGCTACTCCAGTCAAATGAGGCAATATGCAATACAGATAAGGATTAGTTTATAGTTGTAGGCATATCAGTCTCACAAGAAGTATTTCTTGCTAAAGGTAAGGATAACACTGGTCTGTTTTGCCTGTAAGTCACAGGTGCAATCAAATCCCAGGTTTACCCCAAGCATGCTGGTGTTATTCTGTATGAACTAGAATCTATAGTCTAAAGATTAACTGATCTTTCTTTGTTCCTAAAATCTCTGCAGTGTGAGATGGGTGGCTATATAAATTACTTAAACCAACACACAACAAATGAATACATCCATTTATCCAGCAAACCAGCTGTGGGAAATTGAATCATGCCTTTGAACCTATGAACTTTTTGATCCCTGTAGCAAATAGTGAAAGACAGATAAGGGGGAAAAGTTTCAGGTGATGCTCTGTGTTTGTATCTCACCTGCCTTATTGTTAATCCAATCAGTGTCTAGGTATAAGTGGCAAAAGAAGCTTCCTGTTTCTCTCTCTCCCTTGTGTTTCCCTTTCTTCAGAATGAAGGTTAGGTAGACATGGTATTTTTCCCCCCCCCCCCCCGAATTTCTTAATAACAAGTAATAAGATTTTACTTCAGACATACTGACTATTAGTATTTGCTGGACTAAATATAGCAAATATTTTGCCTGCAACACACAATATTAGGAATATATGTGTGTGCTCGCCTAGTTTAATAAAATTCAGCAGTATTTTGTCATTCTATTTTTGTTTTGAGGACTTAGCCTCTCACAAAGTCTCCTGATAATTTCAAATCCAATACTAGCATACTGTTGCTCACATCTCAACTAGGATGTATACCCAGTTTACCCACATACCCTCAGGATTCATTTTGACTACCAGTTTTTTCCTCCAAGATTTAACTTTGTTCTGCTTTGTGCTAATGAAGTGTTACCCTTGTTGGTTAGCCCTTCCAATATGACTGGGAATTCAACTCATGTCTTGACAGAATCCTGTGTGTGATGACCCGTAGTCTCTCAAAATAACCCAAAACCCAAAACATACATTAAGGTCTGGTAATGCCTTCAACTTAACTTCACTGTTTTATTAGGCACAGTTTAAAGTCACAAAAGTAAATAAGGCAAAAGGTAACCAAAACAAAACCGCATTGACGAGAGTTCCGAAGCAAGCCAAGATAATTAATCATACATTCCAAGAAGATAACAGGGAGAGTCCATGGGAAGAACGCCAACAAAGATAAACCTCTTTCAAAGGAAACTCTAAACTTTAACTCCAGCAATTCTGACTATGCAGCTACAAACTTATATACATAGCTCCCAGCTGCAAGCCACAAGGAGGATCATGGTAATCTCCTCCTGAGTAGACCTTGCTGATCCTCTCCTCTCTGCGTGCCCTAGGATGGATAGAGGATGGGCCTGGGTCCTCCTCTGACTGCTCAGCCGGCTTCTGCCCTTCCCCAGACTCCTCCACCACCTCTGGAGCCACACTCCTACTCCTTGTTGGCTGTTCCTCCTCTTCCTCAGAGTCAGTCTCCACCAGGAGCATGGCACCTGTGTGTGGAATAAAGATTGCCTTTCCTTTGAAAATTTTGCAGAATTGGGGCAGATTTAACATTCTTGATAATGAATTAATGGGTGCTGACTTAACCTAGGCACTAGGTCCCATTTTTACTGGTTTCATAATAAAAGAAGGTTGAAAATGTCACACACTCTCTCTGCTGTTTGCCCCTCCTTGTGACACCGATTTTTCTGTTTTTTGCTAAGTAACTCTAACCTGATTCAGTCAGATCCTGACAGTGATTGTATGGGTGTATCTTTCCACTGACATCAAGCATTCAACTAGCTTCTCATACCTTTAATGTACCACTCGTATTACTTCCCCTTAATACTAGAGTAATATCTTTATAATTATTGTTATTATACAATACCATCATCACAGATGGCACCTTCGAGTTTCACAAGAACACAGAGCTTTGTTCCAAAGGAATGTACAGTCTGAATTATAGATTATGTATATATTAATGTCAAACTAAATTATATATTACATATTGAAATCAAATGGGATGGTAAAAACATTAAAGCAAAGATGTTGCTCAATGATTGCCAGCAAAATTATAATTCAGCTCAAAGCCATTCTCTCTTTTCTCTCCCCACCCCATCAAGACCAAAACATATTACCTTGGGAAAAAAGAATTTAGAGGAGACAAAATCTAAAAAGACACCTTGGAAAATCTGTGGAAGCATCTGTTTCCTCTATTACCTCTGTCTTCCTATTCCTCAGTGTCATTTCTTGGGCTTTGGGGAAGGGAAGAAGAGGTAGCTTGTCAAAATATTTGTAAGGTCCCTTCAGGCTTCCTGAATGATGGCTTGGCACACTGCAGATTGAGAAGGAGAGAATTCTTCCTATGCGTAAATTGGCTCAGTGAATAAATGTAAAGTTTTAGTTCCTTGTGTTACCCTTGGCTTCCCCATAATTTTTACTTTGAATTACATGGTAACTTTTTTTTAACATTCACAAGTATGACATCATTCCAGTACTTTAATTTGTGCTGATCTGGTGAAAAACCAACATCCTAGGTTCAAAATATCGAAGGCAGAAGGAGTAATGGATGGCATGGTATGAGATGGTTAGATAATCTCATCAACACAGTGAACATCGGTTTGGACAAACTCTGGGAGAGAGGAAAAGACAGGGATGATGAGGTTGTGAGAAATTGATTTAACAGCTGAACAACAATAACAGAAGTTTCAGAATAGGACTTTTTTTCTTTTTGACTCTAGTATTTCATTCCCAGGGTTAGGAATTTACTGACTAAATGAAGCTATTACTTTTTATTTCAATATAAGTGGAGTAGGGATAATCTCTGCCTTCAAATTGATCACTTATGCATTTCTTGATCAAATTTATATGGGTGCTCGTCTCATGAAAAAGTAACTCTTGGTGCATAATAAAATTATGAAACAGTTACATAAAAATATTCAGTTAAAATTATTTATTTAACTAAAATTAAAAATTTCAATCAAAGAACAAGAGGGCAGCAGATGTCAACAACAATGGATCCACCTCAATACCATGGTGTTCTCTTGGGGGCCCCAGGCCTAATGGCATAGACAAGTTTTAAGAGACTCTGGAAAATCAATAGGGATGGATCTAATCTCACTTTGGGTGGTGGTGGTGGTGGTGGGGAGGGCATTCCATAAGGTGGCTATTCCATAAAGCACAGTAGAGAAGGCCTCACCTTCTGAGACCTACCAAATGTATTGCCTTAGCAGATGGGACCCATAGCATGGATCTTCGGTGAGACTATGTGATGGAAATCTATCCAAAACATTTCGTTAGGAAAAAGTAAACTGCCCAAGCCTTATCCCAAAAGCTTATTCTATGCTCAGTTCAGTAGCTGAAGCAATCAGAGGGTTTAGTATAAATTTTCAGTTAAAATAGAATCCCAAAGTTATAGTGCTATTTTGGTTTTTCCCATATAATCCTGTTTGATTTCAATGTCCATTAATTTTAATGGAGACTGAGCAAGAAATATATTAACTTAGGATGCAATGAAGATGAATTTTGAGGATTCAAATCCTCATTCTGTCTCCAGGCTTTCTGGACTGTTTAAAAGATACAGAGTAAATCTTATTATATACCTCTATTAAAAAAATATATACCACATCTACTCTCCCTACCCAGTAAATGATTAGAATAAAGACAATATTTTTAGATGAACAAAATCTTTAATATTTTTCTAGTCGTGAAAATGTCACAGTATCTTCCTCTGCTGTTCCTTCTTTGAAAGGTTGATACTCAATTTAATTTTACCCATGTCTTTGGGAGGTGATTTCTAGAAAGTATTCTCAATTTTATGGAGTAGCGCTACTGTTTAGCCCTAAAGTCATATTGCCAATTCAGTTGGCTTATTACAACATTTCTTGATGCATCAGCCAAATGTTTTGGTTTAAAATGACTGTTGGTTTAAAACTTAAATCAGAGGAATCAAAGAAAGTTTGCTGCTTTTTTAATTGAACAATTTGGGCCAACCAATGCACCCCACTGGATAACCTTTGTTCTGTGTAGAATGAATGAAGATCTTTCCAAACATTTTTCCTCTGCACCTATACCTACAATCAGTGTTTCCCAGACAACTGAGTTAGAATTAATACATCAGTCTTAAGAATTGCTAGAAAATACTTTTCCTATATGCAGAGATCTATTTTGCTATTTTCAAGTACCAATCACTTCATTATGGGAAAAATTAGTCTTTGAGATGGTGGAAGAAATTCCTTAGGCTCTGAGTGGTGGACACTATAGTTTCATTCCTATGATTATTCTATAGCTTCAATTGAGCCAGGGACTTCAAAAGTATTTCAGAATTAAAGTTCAGACAAGCAACATTTTTTATAGATGATAATGAAGAAAAAAAAACACCACAGACTGAAACAAAAATAATGTAATAAAAAATCTCACAATAAATGATAGTCTGGGAAAGATAGTAAAATGTTTTTTTTAAAAAAAAACAAAACATACATCTTTAGTAATTTAACCAAGTTTATCAAAGTATACCTTTGATGTAATATTTGTTTGTTTGTATTTTAAAATATTTATATGGCCACTCAAGTCAAACAATACAAGTTGGGTGGCATACTACAAACTAAAGAACAAAGTGAAATAAGCAGTACCAGCTAAAAAGAAAACATAACAATTAAATATTAAATATCAAGTCCTCAGATCCTTATCCCCTTCTATAGAGAAATTCCAATCCTCTTGGTCAAATGGCCAAGGAATTTATATAATATTGCTGAGAAATTGCATTATTCTTAAGAATATTTCATTAGATACTCTTGTGTTTCTAAATATATTACTTGATACCACGAGTACCTCTAGAAATTGAAGTGGCTCCCACCAGATAGGTTTCTCAAAAGGACCTCAAAAACATGGATCTTCTCCCAGGCTTTGTGTTAGGGTGGTTGGAATATTTTGTCAGGTGTGATATGTTGTGTTGACTAGATCTTCCATCTGTTTACTGCTAGGAATAAAACAACAAACCCAATCTAGGTTATATACTTGTTCTATTTTTGTTGTAAGAGGACCAGAATATATTAGAATTAGGTGGCATCTAAGGTGACACAGTTAATAAACCTAATTATTCTTCGTAGACATATGTGCCTAAAAAGTCACCTACACTTTTTTTTACTTCATGTCCTGTTGAGCAAATCATTAAGGTAGGAATTCCCGTTTTTCCTCTAATGTGTTGAAATTATACAGTAAATATATTCTTTAGAAATTGAAATGTTAAGTAGATTCCAAGAACTAAAAGTAGCACAAAATGGCAGCCCAAAAACTGGTTTATAGTTTTTTATATGTATCTATAAATGCTATTTTTTTTAAAAAAAAATAAAAAATAAAAGTGATAATTAAATAATGAAGAAGCTGGACATTAATCACCCATTCAGAGCTGTGTTTACATTTCAATCAAATATAAATGGATTTCTTTCTTAAAAATCAGTTATGTATGATTTAATTCTTGCTTCTCTTATAAACAGGCAGGGACGGGTGACAATATTCAATGTCTTTTTTTTTTCAGTTGCTGTTTCACATTTTAGACCTGAAAGTTCAAAAATAAAGGTGAAAATAGAGTCATTTATTTCTCAGCTTTTCCACTGCCAGAGGTGGAATCCATACATGATTTATAAAATGAGTTGGTAGAAGAAGGCTAGATAATAGAAGGAGTATTACTTTACCACTTCAAGCAACAAAGATCAGTATGATGTTCCTTTCCATGTTTTTTTAAAAAACTTCTGTCAGGAAATTAAAAAGAAAAAGATATCTGTAAGAAGATTCCAGCCCTCTACTCTGAAAGTTTTCAAATATGCAAGGATTTTGTTAATTTAGAAAAGTATTTAAAGGTATTTTCCTTACGCTTATTGTTTATGCTATCTTATACTTTACACTACTTTATTTTTATCTCATCCAGCTGCATGGAACAATTCAAGCTGTAGACAGATTCATAAACAGACCAGCTGTCTATTTTCTTTCGGATTTCTCCATGCTAGATCTTCTTTCTCTCCTTGGAATTTTTAGTCATAAGACGAATGACTGCAGCATTTTTTCTAGAGATGTTGACACTCAATTCTGATTCACAAAGATACTTCACATGTAAATTAAGTTTGAGGAGAAAGGATGAATTCTGCAATAAGATCTGATTGAGATGTTTAAGGGATGATGAATCTGCTTCTTCACACAAACAAGCTCTTAAAACAGGGCTGACAAATTTGTGGCCCATGTTCTAGATGCATCACGTGCTACCACATCCACACCCAGTTTAGTGTACGGGGAGAAGTCACGATAAAGCATGTGTGTGTGTGTGTGTGTGAGAGAGAGAGAGAGAGAGAGATATATATATTAACAATAAAATTACTGCTAGCAGTTCTTTAGCTTGTTTTGGCCTCCATTTGCATCAAGTTCTTCCCAACAATCTAGGATGTAATAATGTAATGGCATCATGAATATGTTTAGATCCATATGTATGGATTCAAGCAGTGTGGCCCTTGTTAATTGACAGGTAGAAATTTTGTCAAGCACTTTTGAATATTTTTTAGTATAGTCCCCAGGGTGCCAGTAATCAATGGGACCACCCCAGCTGTTTTATGCCATAATCTTTCAAGTTCAATTTTCAGATATTGGTACTTTGTAATCTATTTCAATTCTTTGTCTTCTGTTCTAATATTCCCTGGTATTACCACATTAATTATCCACACTTTCTTCTTTTAAACCACAGTTAAATCTGGTGTGATATATTTGGAGGTTATCAAGTTCAAGAAGGCTTAATTAAATTGAAGGGGTGTGATCCCATAGAAACATTTTGCCCTAGACCTATGTTTTTTCTCAACTGCTGATGCTTTTCTTGCAAATCTCTTTTGTTAACTATTAATAAAACAGCATGTTCTGAAACAGACTTCTCTGGGTCTCATAGAATAGCATGAAACAACCATGAGAGAACTGATTTTAATTCCAGTACATTCTAATTTCAGTGCACCTTCTCTCATGCTATACCAGAGCATACACTTGGCATCCTGAGAATACTCTGTCTTCTATTTTGCATTTTGATGTTGAGCGCTAGCAGACATTCCCAGTTCTTTGTTATTTTCCTTGCCTTAAAAGAAAATTATGACTGTTTAATTAAAAACTATGCCCAACCCACTTTATCAGGCTCTTGCTCTTTTTCTAAATTGAATTTAGAAAACTCTCAATCATGTCCAAAACCAAGAATGACACATGGTGATTCTTCTAAGCTGAGTTCTTTATTGTTTCACACCTATAGAAAAACTCTTGTCAGACTGAGAACTCTAAAAACTGCATCTAAAATAGACTCTGTGAAGTGTAAGGGAGGGGCTGTCTTCACCTTCTTTCTGTCACATATAATATTTGGAATGAGTTGCCTCTTACTCCTCTGGAATTTATTCTGTCCCTCCTTGGAATCTATCTTTTTACTATGTTCTATCACACCTTTATACATTATAGAATGGGGCAATACTTGTCATTGTGTGATTGGGCAACTAAATCCAAGAAACTTTAAACAGATTTTTGTTCTCTTCCTAGTCTTTTAGCTCAAATTATGGACTGATTTACATATTGTTTGCAGAGAAAATATTTTCACATGTCAAGATTTCATACTTGGCTGTAGAATTTATTTCAGTTTCCCACATGAAATAGAAGCTCAGATGAGTGGTATAAAGAAATCTGAACTAGAGAAAATAAGTGAATGAAATCAGTTGGTCTATAATTGTGTCACAGAATGCTTTCAGGTATTTTATATTGAAGAAGCAATGGTAATTTAAATTGTATTCCACCTCACTTGGAAAAGCCTGTGACTAATCTGGATTTTGTCCATTCACAGTGGACAAGTAAATATCATTATGCTAATATTCTGAAAACACAGTATATTGCTCTTCCCTGTCAAAATGTTTGACCACATATTTTGTTTCCACATAGTTTCCAAATTGCTTTTATGGCAAGATAACAGGTAAAAAGAGGGACATTTAAAAAGAAAAAGGAAATGACTTTGAAAAAGAAATAAAGAGTAGAGTTGTTTGGGTAAAACTGGAGAGAAACCTCTGAATGAAACTGATTATGTGAACAATCAAGGATTTATCTGGAATGTTACAGATTGTGCCTGGGTCATTCATCCTAAAAAAAAAAAACTACAGTAAATGGAAGAAATCCCTGTGAGAAAAAAAACAGGTTAATCACTTTCCTTGTGATTAGGGTTGTGAAGTAGCATGTTCCAAGTAAAAATGGACCTGGCGTTAGTATTACCCTATGAGATCAAGGCTCCCAACAATATTGATTTTGAAACCAAGGCAAGCAGCTAGGCATGTAAACCAGAGGAGGAGAAACAACACCAAATTTCTAACTCCCTGCATGACCAACAGCAGGATCTTGTAGAAGCGAGAAAGAATTGAGAAGCTTTATTAGACAACATGGCACTGAGAAGTTGGTATTAAGACATGAAAAATTACATCCTCCTTTCATATTTCTAGCAAATTATATTGGGAGGCACATTTCCAAGATTCATCTCCAGATGTCTATCCTGGAGCTGCAGTGAAAACAACTGTAAAGCACATAGTCAATGACATACTCATCATTCCGGCCGGTTTGTCGGCTTCGCGGCGGTAGGGATTCGCGAAGCTGCGCGATCCCCTGCCGCTAGCCGTTTGGGGCTCCGACCCGGACGGGTGCGGAGCAAGGCTGCCCTGCAGGGGTAGCTGAAGGTAAGGGGATCCGGAGGAAGGGTTTGGGGTGTTGCAGACCCCTCCCTGGCCGGCAGAACCCCCTTTTACCAGGACGGTGCAGCGGCGGTCCGCAATGGCCGCCACAAAGAAGTTGACAGCCGGGCAAGTATGCGCTGGAGGAAGAAGAGAAAGTTATTGAAAGTGAAAGTTCTTCTTGGTTGACCCAGGGCTTTGAGATTTATCTAATTTAATTCCTGGAAAAGATGGTTTTTGATGATTTTCCACAAGAGAAAAAAAAAAAGCGGCTATTTTGAGTGCTGAAAGGAAAGTTTACTCTCCCTCCCGACGGAATTAAGCCGGAAGGGAGAGGATAAAAAAAATATATAAATTTGGATCTTGTTGGAGGAGATGCCTTGAAGACTTGAGGACAGAAATATAATCTTAATAAGGCTTTAAAATATAGATTTGGATTCTTTTTTTTTTATTTGTTTGATACCACCCTGGAAGAGGAAGGGGGAATTTTGGCTTGCTTGGATTTATTGAGGATTGTGGATTTTGGGATTGTTTTGCCTTTCTCTCGGAATATTTGGTTGGTGTAAGAAGAAAGAGGAATAAAGAAAAGAAAAGATTTATTTATAATGGCTTTCCTTTTTGAAGACCTGAGGGATGAATATGAGCAAACAAAAGCAGCCTGCAAAAGATGGCATGGAAAAAGCTTTTCTATTTCTAGAAATGGCGCTGGTCAATATACCAACAGACAATGGAACAGATGGAAACGGAAGAAGAACAACAAGGAAGAGACGAAGACGCCATCTTCATTGAATCCCAAAACTTATCTAAGGAAGAAGGAAGGAAGAGAGCAAGGAAAATGAAGGACTTAAGATCTAAAAAAACATTTGAGAAAGAGAAAAATATGATGCAAAGTAAATATAATGATAATAAACAAGAGAAAAAGGGAACGCTACAGAGAAGGGATCCCAGCAAGGCAGAGGTTAGAAGAAGAAGGGGGGTAGGAAGATTTGGTGGGGGAAGAAAGAAAGGGGAAAGGCGGAGAAAAGCCTCAAAGCTTTAAAATTGGATGGGAGAAGAGGGATTTTTTTAGAGACAAAGGATGAAATATAAATTTCTGTAAGAAAGATTCTGCTAAGGTACAGAAGATGGTATTGTAACATTTATATTTGAAATAGTAAATTAGAATGGTTTAAGATTTAATAAGAAATTAAAATGTTGAAGTTTTTAATAATGATTGATTTTTAAAATGTAATAAAATATCGAAGGAAAGGAGGATACAATGTATTTAAACATTTTTGGTGGATAGAATGTACCAAGCAGAACCAAATTGGGTATTTGTTATGTTGAATGTTAATTTTACTGACTTAGGGGAGGATAGAAAGGCATCATACTCTGATTAGTGATTTCAGGAGAAATTCTTTTTATTATAAGAAGAGATAGAGGGATAATGAATGGGCAAAAGATACAAATTTAATGATTTAATTAAGATGGATTAAATAAGATAGAATTGTGAAGAGTGATATGCGCTATTATTTTAGCCCATGCAAAGAGAGGTAACTGGGGCCAAGGTACTTTACTAAAGATTTTTATGTTTGTTTGTGTTTGTTTGTGTTTTATGAGAATACTGGGGAAATTATTGTAGAAAGACAGGGAAAGATTTAATATGTAATGATTTGTTTGTTGTTGAAACTTTTAATAAAACTTGTTTTAAAAAAAAAAAAATGACATACTCATCAATCCTAAAATTGTATGACATTAGTCCATTTATGCTACTTCAGCACCACCTAGTAAAATACTGGGAGCAGTAACCTCTTTGTTTCACCTTTCTCTATAATTCTTTGCTTGTGCCATCTTATTCTTCCTCTGGCATGGCAGAAATTATGCATGCAAACATCCATCTGTTCATTGTGATTAATGCCCATTGATGATCTGCCTGAAACAACCTACAAATCAATATTTTTGAAGTCTACACACTGTTGATCATCTGATATCTATCTGATATCTGTTTTTCTTTGCCTGAAGGACTTTTTCTGTTTGCCTCAAGACTTTTTCTTCTTTTCCCCTAAAAAAATAAGATTCCATTTAAAGAGAGTGAAGGTCGGCATAGGGTTCAGAAGATAAGTTGTGTGATCCATGCCATGCTATCCTCCAAACATGTTATCACCCTCATCTCCCACCTTTCAACTGAAACAATCTCACTTTATCTATCACCATTCAACCCAAATTAAGTGCAAATGCCGAATGCTCCTATAGAGAATGAAACTGCCTCCAATTCTAACCAGTTGATTCCATCTGATAATTGAGAATGGGAACAAAACAAATGTTTCTAACCTCAAAGGTATTGTTACAAATTAGGGCTGAGCCAAAGTGAATCCAGTGTGGAGAGAACACCTGCCTTTTGTCATTTGCACTCTCTCAATTAAAAGTAATCTGTCTTCTCTGAGCTATTGACCCAACTTATAGAGATAACATGTAATGGTTGCAGTATGCAAACAAGCTTCCTTCATTATCACTAATTTGGGTTTTTGATTGCTTCAATTATTTGCAAAATTTCATTGTATATGTTCTCTAAAGAATGGAAATAATTCAAAATCTTCAATGTTTTAAATTAATTTAAGCATGCATTGGTATTATTTGTGAAATATCACAATTTTCTTACTGTCTCCACCCACACCATTTTTCTATAGTGTCAACTAGTGATCAAATACATCTGGATGGAGAGAGAGGGAAAGTGGGAGGTCTATTTTATGCAAAATGATCTAAACATTACAAGTGCATTATTTTGCTGTGTGATTTTGAATGACATAAAACTGGAGTTTTCAGGAGAATGCATGCATGTCAAAAGCAAATGTTTGGGTGGCCTTAAAACTAATTAAAAATGAGGCAGAATGAATTTAGGAGTGCACATCTGGAAAGCTGACAAAAGAAAAAAGTAAATTACCAGCCATCCCTACATAATATTATCTGTAAGAGAAAGGACCCAAATAATAATTTCCATACAAATATATCATATAGCATTATAGGGCAATATATAAGCCTAAACATTATTATTATTATTATTATTATTATTATTATTATTATTATTATTATTATTATTATTATTATTATTATTATTATTATTATTATTATTATATTATTATTATTATTATGCTATATCCAATGAACAATAACTAAAATAAATAAACAAGCAATACTTCCTTAAAGATCTCTCTTCTGGTTTTCAACGATTTCTGCTAATGGTCCATTAAAAGAAAGAATTTGCATTTTGATATGGTCAGCTTAGGAGAAGAAATCAATCGGCAGCTATTTATTTGTCCTTGGTACTCTTTGTCTTTGGAGTATATTGCTGCTGCAAAGGTAAGCTCATTAATAAAGCTGGCAAGAGTTATACAAATAATAATTGGAAAGCAAGGGATGGAAAGCCATTCTAAAAATGAAGATATGCAAAGAGGCATTTGCTGGTGTCTCTCTCTGTGTGTGTGTGTGTGGGTGGGTGTGGGTGTACGTGCAAGCAGGCACATGCATATGTATGCACTTATTTGTATCTCATAGTAGTTCACAGAGTTCATTATATAGGCAGTATTCCAGTATTCCAGTATTTGAGGGGCTGCCACAAAGAAGAAGGGCTCAAATTATTTTCCAAAGCACCAGAGGGCAGGACAAGAAATGATGATTGAAAACTAATCAAAGAGAGAAGCAACCTGGAATTAAGGAGAAACTTCCTTAATTGCCTACAGAAACCGTGGATGCTCCATCACTGGAGGTTTTAAGAAGAGACTAGACAGTCACTTATCTGAAATGGTATAGGTTCTCCTGCTTGAACA
Organism: Notechis scutatus; assembly: GCF_049901735.1. Classification (NCBI taxonomy): domain Eukaryota; kingdom Metazoa; phylum Chordata; class Lepidosauria; order Squamata; family Elapidae; genus Notechis; species Notechis scutatus. Next base: position 108,719,273 of record NC_142009.1, on the reverse strand, counting down.
GGTGGCTGGACTAGAAGACCTCCAACGCCCCTTCCAGCTCTATTCTAATCTTCTTCCTAGAATGTTCCTCTCCTAGTGAAAAAAAATTCCAGCAATTGCAAAGTGATTAATATGGTTGGGAGGTAGCTGTTGGATTTAGTTTCTTCTGGGACTATGCCACACTCTAATTCAGTTTTGATTTATTTGGGTAATTTGTAAACCACTCTTCGGTTACAGGATTTCTTGGGCAAAGGTACAGTTTTATAACAGAGGTACAATAGAATTATAAAAGTGAAATAATAATATTACAGAAACTAAAAAAGCTGGCTTCTCAAATCCAACAAAACTATAGATAGGCTCTGTAAAAAAAATCCTGAAAAATATAAAATTCCTCTTAATGCTAAAGGTAGTTTCTCTAGGGAGAAAATTCCTTATCTGAAATGTCACAAATATTTTAAAACTATATATTTATACAGATACCATGATTAAGCACTGATGGTGGTGACAGTGGGAGTTTCCTAAAGACAAAAATCTGCTTCATTTATCCACAGAGATACAATACTTACTTAGCTTTTCTGAGGTATACAGCCCAGCCAAGATCAGTAATACAAAGTGAATCTTTAATAATCATCAACTCAACTTTTTGCTCTCTAGATGGAACACATATGAGCTAAATATTATCAATGAACTCCACTAGGTGTTTTTTTTTAAATTTCCAATCAATCTTTCCTTCATTGTCCAAGGTCAAAATCAGTGATACATGATTTCACCTTATGGCATCTCTCTGTCACTTGTATAAAAATACTGTTACACATTCCACCAATTTTTCCAACCCATACAATTAAAGTTAAGCTTCATACGTAATTAATTATTGCTGTTGAAATGGTATTGCTGGTGCTTTTTATCTCTGGGCAGGAATCCAACACTGCCGCAGTAATTCATTTCAGACTAATATTTGAACAGGAATCGTCCTGCCCAGGTTAATGTTCATGCCAGCAAGCTTTAGCTGGACTCTTTTTCTCTTAAAATTCTTAAGTATTCCTTAAAAAATAGTAACCACTTTTTTATCACTCCTTATGACTGCACTCTGATAAGTGGAATACATTCCAGTTTATATGATCTTTGTAGCAAATAACCTATTTTCCTTGGAGGATTATTGGTAGATCTTAGTTGCATAAAATACATATAACTTTGACATAGTTTTATCAAAGATGATAAATCGGTCTCCATGCAAAAGTGTTCACCATATATAACACATAACAGTCTATAATAAACTCAGATTCAAGTAACTTGTGGCTTATGGCTTGTGATTGGATTGCGGTTGTATAAATGAAATATGTAAGGAAGATAACCTGAATATGCTCCCCTGTGGAATTACTCTGTCAAATAACAATAGTAAAAGAACAAAGCATATCATTCAATTTCTGCAGAATTTTCAAACCATTGTCACAAAACTTCACAGAGCCATGTAAAGCAATGCAAAACTGTAGACTTTGCAACCAAAGGAAGAAAACTCAGTTCACTTTAAACATTTTTTTTTTGATTAAGAATGCCTATTTTTGTCTGGAAGCAGAATTCCTCTTTCTGTTGCAGGATTTGGGTCTGGCTAGTCCAGAGAAAAGAAGAACTAAGGGTGACATGATAGCAGTATTCTATTATTTGAGGGGCTGCCATGAAAACTTATTTTGCAAAGCACCAGAAAGCAAGACAAGAAAAAATGGATGGAAACTAATCAAGGAAAGAAGCAACCTGGAATTAAGGAGAAATTTCCTAACAATGAGGACAATTAACTAGTGTCTTTAGAAGTTTCAAAGAACCCAAAGGGTGTTTCACAATCACCTATCCCAAAAGTTTTCAATGAGTTCCTGAATGACACACAGTAAAGGTGGAAATCAAATAAATTCCTAGAATTATTCTATAGAACAGTGGTCGCCAACCAGTGGGCTGCAGCCCACTGGTGGGCCATGAGAAATGGTGGGCCACAGAGAAATCTCACCCCCAGAGCACCCCCCAAAAGCAATTAATCCAAGCTGCACAGAAACACACTGTTGCGCCACACACATGGCCCGCTGGAACCCTCCCTGCCCACTCACTCCTTACCCAGTAAACTTGCCTGCTAAATTGCTATTTTTCCTTTTTCCAACCATCATCTGTTCTGCTGTGCCAGGAGATTTAGATTAACTAGGAAGCAGGAAATGGTTGGAATTCTTGCTTTCTAGCTAGTCTTTAGATCTTCGGCTCAGCACAGCCGAACCTCCCTTAGGACTGAAGGTTTGCTTGCAAGCAAATTCAGTGAAGATTCATGGCAAGCAAATTGTAGAGACTGAGCTAGCTGATGGCAGATAGATAAATCACTGAATGAATCTGTGAGCAATTCAATCGGCCTGCTTTGCCTGATTTTGGGTAAAAGTTTCTCTTTTTTAAAATAAAAAAATCAATATTTACATGCATGGTGTGTTGTGAGTTAATTTTGTGAGTTTGCTTGTAAGCAAATTTTATGTGACAGACTGAGCTAGCCAATGGCAGATAGATAGATCTCTGAATGAATCTGTGATTCTGTGAGCAACTCAATCTGCCTGCTTTACCTGATTTTGGGTAAAAGTTGCTCTTTTTAATAAAAAAATTCAATATTTATATAAATATTTATAATATTTACATACAAGCCATGCCCAGCCATTCACATGACCCTCAAATTAGGACACGCCCACAGAACTGGTTAGTGGTCCCTAGGATCTAAAATTATGAGTTTGGTGGTCCCTGAGGTCCAAAAGGTTGGCGACCCCTGCTATAGAAGGCATGAATTAATTAATTGGTTAATTTTTATAACCAACTACCTCACGTACATGATTCTGGGCAGTTTATAATTAAATAGATAGCTAAATAAATGGCAACACAGTAGGCATACTTCCTGTGTCCTACAAGGTGGTATTCTTTCATTGATGGGGCTTGAATTACATCAATTGTGACTGACCAATTGTGACAGTCAGAGACAACTGGAGTTGTATGTGTCCTCCAGATAGCCAGGATCTATGCCATTAAGAGATTTAAAGGTGATAACTAATAACTTTAATTGAACTTGGAAGCCAACTGGCAACTGGTACAGCTGGTAAAGCAGTAGAATCAGAGAGACCTACAATAACATATACCTCTCCCCCCCATTTTTTTACTTGCACCATTATATTTGGGGTCAGCTATAGCTCCCAGAGTAGTCCCATTCAGTGTACATTTCAGTAAATCAATTGTGAGAAGACTAGGGCATGAATGTTGGGCTTCTCGGTCCAGGAAAAAGTATAACTGGTACTTAAGATATTCCTTTGCAAAGGTCTTGTGGCCACTGCTTCCACATACTCTATGAATATGAACTGATAATCCAAGGGAATTCCTAGATTCAGTTTGCTACAAGTTTAGATATATAACTGGGTGTCAACAAGCCAGATTTAGGCTAGGATGGCAAATGTTGTGGGGTGCCAATATTGCCCCTCCTTCCAAATCATTTTAAAAATGCAATTTTTAGTGGTGCATTGTTGGGAACTGGTGCCAACCATCAGCCTAGATATTCCTAAATCAACAGTGGGTACAATCCACATATTGATAATATCTGATTCCAGACTGGTGGCTAATCTCACCCAATGGTTTCTCATGGATGTTGGACAAAAGGAGAACCAGGGTATGATGACCTAAAGGATTTCTGGAAGCAGTGGTTTAAATCCTGACTCTTCCATGGATCAGCTATGCTGCTACGCAAGTATTTCATTTGTTTAATCACAAATATATTAAACCTCATGAACATTGTATATAGGGCTACAACATGTCCCTTAAAACACTGTAAAGCATAAAGAAAAAATGAGGATGCTTGACAGATCCTAATTCTATATAGCAGTTGTGTCAAACTCATGTCATCATGGTGGCATCACATGATGTATTAGGACTTTTTCCCCCTTTGCTAAACCAGGCGTGGTATGGCCAATGTGTGAAGCATCTGGCCCATGGGCCATGATTGTGACTGTATAGAGTTAAGCATATTGGGAAAGAAATATACAGGAGAAAGTTTAGTGTCATAATCTTTGATAATGCCTAATTTTAAGCAATCTATATAGGAAAACCAAAAATATTATGTCAGTCACAATTCAGATAATATATGGGCAGTTCTGATCCAATTAAACACTGCAATATGTTAATGTTGAAGCTTCACATATTATTGATGACCAAACTTCTGTGGATTTGATTTGGAACAGGAAATAGCCCATGATTGCTTTAATTCACAAAGGATCATCTGTTCTGCCCTCACAGCTACTTTTTTTGTCTGAACCTACTTTTAAAATGGGACACTCTGCTATCCTGACATTGAGCCCCAATAACTACGAATCTGCTACTATCTTGCCCTCACCCACCGAACATGTGAGCCTTGGCTATAAAGTATTATCAAAAGGACGATTGAAAGGTGGAGGATTTCTTTTTTAAAAAGCAATGTTGAAATAGCTGTGTTCCCTGTTCCTTGGAATCAGATAGTTTATAAAGTTTGCCATTTGTTTTATTGATGCCCCTACAGATCTATGATTTGACACATTCTATTTCACACATAGATATATTGGAAAGATAACTCTACCTCAATAAAGATATTCAACCATGTGTGAGCATTACTTTTCAGTTCCATTGATGTTGCCTCAACTAGTCACTTGGGTAATGTGCAGAACAAATGGGCCTTTGGCACAAAAATGGCATGGCAGCTCATAAATAATGAAGCTACAGGCATTTTCCAGACATAGGGTGGTGATAGACTCCCAGTCACCTGTATTAAAACATAAACAAACCAACCTAGGGAGAAAAAGAGCATAAATAGTTTTCATTTGAAGTGTGAGCTTTATTCGCATGGCAATATGCAGAAATGCATAGCTTGATGGAAAGGCTTTTGAAGCAGCCTTGGCAGGAAGCTCATTTTGATCCCCTGTCATCTATTCTTTTACCTTTCTAATTCAACCTCAGCCTGAAGTTACCAACTTTCTGTGATTTTCACTTCACAGTCACAGTCATAAAGGGGTAAGAGTTTCATCCTTCAAATTAAAAAAAAATTGCTCCGAGCAATTGCCTTTTGAGATGGAATTCTTGTACTTGGGAGTCCATTTCTGTGTTATTCATAATCTACCAGAGCGATGCTCTAATTCAAATTCTGCTCAGGAGAGGAAGGCTGTGGAGAGATTACCATTTTTCATGCTGTCTAAAATGGCCTACTGTGATTTGACATCATTGCCAAGCACACTAGATTTAAAAAGATGTTCTTACTGACAATGTACAGTGAAATTTTAAACATCTGTGGCTGTTTAGGCATTATGAACCCTTGTCAGAGGGGAGGGGGGTCACATTTTGCCTGGGTGCATTTGTGTGTTTTCCCAAAAAGGGAAAGGTAAATAGAGATGGAAAACAAAGGGTACTTGACAACCCCTAGATGAATACCAAAAAAGAATACATATGAGAAAAATAAAAACATTTCATTTGGAAAATTCACCCTATAACCTGATTAATGCATTCAACTCTCAGCATTCTAGCTATGTTTGTGCAACACAGTGGTTACAGTGAAAAGATGCAAAGCAGAAAGGGTTAAAGGTTAAATTGCTAAATTGCAGAATGCAACAAATTGTATCCTTAGAGATGGGGAGTAAATTGAGGTAAAGATTGTGGAAAGAGAAAAGAATCTCCCTCTAGACTTCTTGATGTCCAGCTATATTTTAATTAGCCCCGGCCCCTAAAATTGAAGTAGTATGGAGAGGGGATTGAATAAAGCAAAGGAAGCTTGTTTGGGGAAAGAGACAGAGACTTAATTGAGAAGCATATAAAAGGACTACCTGATGAGATGTGGCATGGGAGAAAAAGTAAGTATGGAAAGAAGGAAGGGAATGTTTGAAACCAGCAAGGTGAAAATCCTCCCCCTCTGCTATTAGGAAGACTACTTTGAATAAGCAAAAGGTGTGGTGTGCAAAGAAAACAAGAGCACTGATTGGCAACTTGGCCTCTGTAGAGCATGTGGAGTTTCACCCAGGAGAGAACTCTGCAGCAGATTTTGCTGAGAGCAAATCAAGCTTTTGCTAGACAACAGATTTGGATTCAGTTGAGACAGATAGACAGGAAGTCCAAGCCATGAAAAAGGGATCAAGTTCCCATCAAGAAGAGAAGAAGGATACAATTACTAGAATTACATGTAAAGACTGTATGCACTTGCAAAAGTGTGTTTATGGTAGGGAGGTTAAATTTGTTTAGTATGCCCAGGGCTTTAGAAAAACACTGCATCTTTATGAAAACTGCTTGATCCATTATGTGAGAAGACAACTACTAACTATGAGTAAGCCTCCCATAGCTTCTCATTAAATTTAAATAACTGTTGGAGAGCAACCATTTCAGAGGGAAGGAGAGCTTAAGCGAGGAATCAGCCTGGATTCATTATGTAAACACAAGAGAAGTAAATCTGAACTCTCTTGTATGCCTTAGTGCCTTATCTGATTTTTTCCAGGTGAAAGCTGCCAATCTGGGGAGAGTCCTGTTATTATAAGCAGAGAACAATAAAGAAGCTACTAGTTTGAACTCTACTTGTGTGGATCTGGTTGTACCTGAAACTGAGAAAACAACTTTTTAATAATTTTCAATATTTTTTTGTTGATTGAAGTTTTGGCAGATATCTTGTTTAAAGTTAAGAGTTGAAAGAATCCCATTTGGACCAATTATGGGGGCAATGAGTTCAAACTTAGGACAAATTGATGTGCTCCAAAACACTTTTCACTCAAATTTTGTGGCAGGGGACAGTTTTATTTCACAACCCAGAAGAATAAATTGCTAACCAAACCAAAGATAAATGCTCTTCTGTTCTTTCTTAATTTTGATATATAAACATTTCAGTAGCCACTCAGCATATTTTTGATGAATCCCCTTACTCATGATGAATTCTTGCAATATTTCACCATCATTTTACCCCAGCTCCTGTCCCTGCTTTTGCAGAATGGATTGTTTGGATTAACTTTGATTTAATGGCAAAATTAAATTTGCCTTGTGATATAATGGCAAAATTCTTTTCAGGACCAGATTTCAATGCCCAGATTTGACCATTACTTAGGGAACCAGTCCAGAGAGCAGTCCATGCTTCATTTTTTTAAAAAAGGTCATTTTTACACACATTTCATGTTTGAGTTTTGGGTGAAAAATAAAAGGTGCTAATAGTAGGCTGAAAAGGTGCTGGGAAATTAGATATGCTAGCAGTATGCTGGGGTACTAGCTAAAACTATCTGTATGCCATCCAATGGAGCTCTATGAAGGAGATGAGCAATTACTAAATATGATAAATTAATAAAGGAGGAGGAGGAAAATACTGGGAAGATGAATGAATTAGGTAGTGAAGCAGCAAAACGATGATTTTATTCCCCACACCATCCTGGCTTCTGCCCTAATTATATTGCTTGATGCCAGAATACTTGGGGGGGGATCGGGGTCTTTAAACCACCCCTGAATTTTGTGCAAAAATGATATCCCTTGGAAAACTATCTTTGTAAGTTCTTGTAGTTAATCTCTAAGAAGGGAAAGAGAGGAAAAATATCTGTGTTGGAGAGGTTTTTCAGATGTCATGGGAATTCAGGTTTAACAAATAGTATCTTTCCAAATGATCAATTAAATCAAGTTTTTTTGTACATTTTCCTGTAAATATGTTTGTGTGAGCCTCCCCAAAAAATTATAAATGTTGTAAAAAAAACTGCCTTGATGCTGTTTGACCATAAAGGGGCTCACATTGGAACATACAGTGATTTTACCCAAGTGAAGATTTGGTAATATTGAATAAAATAACAGTTGATTGGAACCACACAAAATCTAAATTCATGACTGGATTTTCAAATATGAAATTGTATTTCTCAGTGGAATTTCTCCACTGATTTGTATACATGCAGTCATAAAGTTCTATGCACTGATCTTATATGGAAATAGTGACTGTCTTTATTGTACAGGTATATGGAAGAAAATGACAACTAAGAGACAATGAGTTCAGGGGACTAAGAACCACCACAAATCATACTATACTATATTATGTCTGAAATATTAATGGGTAAGACTGTGTAATAAGGGCAAGTTCAAAATATATTCCACTGTAATGGAAAATGTGTCAGTCCCTTTTAAAACAAGGCCAAATCCAAAGGAACAAGTGGACTTCCTTTGTTTTTTCCTTGAAGATATTTCACTTCTTATCCAAGAAGCTTCTTCCTGAAGAAGCTTCTTGGATGAGAAGCGAAGCATCTTCAAGGAAAAACAAAGAAAGTCCAATCAGCTCTTGAAAAAAAAACAACCTTTGGGACAACCATTATTTGGAATAATTGAGATTCTCCATAGACACCAAATCCTTCTAAATTCAATTTTGCTTTATAATCAGCTTTGCTTCCAGTTCTTTTTTTTCCCTTTGCTGTTATATTGGAGAAAGGGAACGATACAAGCTGGATTACTAAGTACTTGTTTAACCAGGAAACATATGTTGCTTCTGATTGAATGTATGGGGTTTGCAATTTTCCTCTGTTTTCTAAATCAATCCAAGGCTGCCTCAAAATGGTGGAAAGTTCTAACCAGAAGCTAATCAAGATGAACTCTTTTTCTAAGCTTTTCATCCAGTGATCTTCCTGAATTACTGAGCCTGAGCTAAAGAAGAGATTCATGATTTTTTTTAGCCTGACAGCTGATCTTTTCCAGTGGAATGTCAGGGGTTGCTTTTCTAAAATACATGGGTCAGAACAAAGAAGAAAAAGGATCAGATCAATTTATTTTTGCAATCTGATGGATATTTTCACTTTCCAGATAGTTAATAAGAACCTCTGTTAGATGTTATTCTTTTAGATTTTTAGAACTTGGTTGCAACTTTTAAAAAGGATTTGGGCTGCCACTAAGATTTCAGGGGACTATGTTAGATTCTGGGACCAAAAAATATTCATTTGGAATTAAAGGACTAAACCAGGATCTATTGGTATAAACTAATTTTGCCCATTGGAGGAACCCTGGATGATTCTCAAATATTTGGTGATATTCTTTTTTCTTTTTCTTTTAATCATAATTCTGACCTATACCCATTCTGTAACTCATTTTGTTACAGAAATTGTGGGTTATTAGACTGATAATTTTGTTTTATTCTCTTAAAAAGCTGTTACATAGTTATATGTAGTCATTTTTTTAGGAATTGGTGTCATTTTTACAAGACAGCACACTTCCTCTTTGCAATCCAAATCTCCATATATAGCTAGGGATTTTAAAACTAAAATCACTTTAGTTTTATTCCTCGAAGTGGGAAAGCATACCTGGACATTTTAGTGCAGTCAAGGTAAGAAGAGTGTTGTGCTCCAGTTGTTTATTACAGACCATTTCTCAAAAACCTTTTGTCAGGTCCTTAAATAGCAGGCTGCCAACCATGGCAATCTCTCTTCAACTCAAGTTACTCTGCTAGCCCTAGAGAAACTCAATAGTTTTTAGTCGTCTGTTTCATCCATTTTTTTCTCCGATGTTAGTAAATTCTGATGATATCCATCAGTGTGTTCAGGGAACAAATGGTACTTTTACTGCTGAATAAAAGCACTAGTTCTAGAGTTAAAAAACTTTTAAACAGCTGATGGAGCAATAGCAGCAAGATAGACCAAGATATGTACACAGATAAATAGATAGATCTAGATGTGTTTATGAAAAAAAAGTGTGCTACAATTAATCTAATTTTAGTCTGTGAATGAACTTTTTCAGTTTTGTCCTTCTTCTACAAATCCACTAAACTGACTTGCTTTATTGTAAGATAATGAGAAAATAATCCAAGGTAAAAGTACCAAGCCACAAAGCCTTTATAAGCACAGAACTCCAATTATCTTGAAATGTCTTCAACAACCAAAGATTGATATCAAAGACCAGCAAGCAGTTGGTACTCAAAACTGTTAGTTGATGATCAGGAATAAGATCTAGACAATGTTTATGTGATAGAAAAGGTCTTTCAAACTACTGAGTCCAAATATCTTATATCTGAACCTTCTATCTGGCAGTAACAGGATAAAACTGAAGATGAAGAAGGAATTAATTTAGATCCATTTTATCTCAGGTCATAGATGTGGCAGAGGATCATTTAAAATCACCAAGAAATTCCTGGAAAGCATCTTGCCCTGCCACACCTCCTTTACATGCTTTCTTATCCTGGACTCTCTTGATATTAATGATGAGTTGATTTTCAATCGAGTTTGATTCCTATCACTTCAATGGGTAAGTCTCTTCATATCTTCCAATCTTGCACCATTTCCCTTCATGTTATAAAGAGGCAAGCCTGGAGATTGGGGAGGGGACAGAAAAAGGAGAAATTTACTGTTACATTGTCCGATCCAAACTTGGACTCTTTATAACTTCAATAGAAGAAATCTAACAGAACCTATTAGTCTTTCAAAACTATTCCAGGAATCTGAGACCTGTTGCTTAAGTTTATTGTTGCTGGTACTGGTACTTGCAATTCATGATGCATGTACACTGATTGCAATCATATGACCACGGGCATGTTGGGATGGCCAGAACTCCCAGGACTGGCCATAGTCACAATTTGTTTAGCGTCATTATAACATGGAACAATTGCTGATTGAATGGGGGTAGATAGAGCACTATCTGTATTCTATTTTTATTTTTCAGTATGGGTAGTGTTTCAGAAATGACTAATGCATTCTATTAGCCTTCTGAAACTAATCATTAGCTTAAGTGAGTGATGTGTATGCATATACACATTCAATCACCCACCTCCAAACCCTCTGCTGACAGCATTTACTTCTTTCCAATTTCAAATTGTCTTCAAAGCTCAGCAAATTGGAAATTAAGCTCTTAATAACCATGAACAATAAGCTGTGAAGATTTTGTTTAGTTTAAAAGGCTAGAGTAACATGTAAATGATGCTTTATCCAGGCAGTTTCTGATGACATTCAGATGAAACCTGGGTCAGAAATGTGGATCAGGATGGTGTGCAAATGTGACTCACTTATTTAAATCAATTCAGAGAGATGCCCCATCCCTCAAATATATGAATTGTTATGAAGGAGTATTTTAAAGAGGTTAATGCAAGCCCAGACATTATTACAAATACAGATTCAGAAAATAATAGACAGATTATTTTGCATGGATGATCGGACCAATATATATCCTATTATTTAAAAATTGCTTTGTTAATTCTCTATTTCATCGAATCATAGACTTATTACAGAGGCAGTAACCAAATCTGCTGGAAAGAAGGATAAGCTTAAAACTGAGCATATTTTGACATAGCATTTTTTCACTTCCCAGTTTCTCCAAAATATTTGGAAACCAGCCCTATGATAGCCTTCAGTGAGGATGATGTAGAGGCCAATGAGAATCACCTTGAGAGACAGTAGGCAGAGATATTGCCAAGACAATGATTAGATAAAGAGAATAATTGTCCAATGTCCAACCGTTCCTTGTTAGGGGAAGATTGTTGTGCAACATCTTCAGATGATCTTGGATGAAGCAGAGTATCTAGATCCTTTAAGTTAGGATTCAGGTCTGGGATGTGGGATGGAAATGCATAGGTTGTGCTTTGATGGCCTCTGGCAGGAGCCTGTTGGGGATAGTGCATCCATCTTCGCTCTCTTGGATCTCTTGATGACTTTTTTATACTGTCAATCATGGTATTCTTCTGGGCTGGCTTTGGGTGCTGGGAGAAGGTGGTATTGTATTGTCCTGGTTGCCTTCCTTTCTCTGAAATTAGTTCCAACCAGTGTTAACTGGGAGCAAGAAGTCCTGTTTTGGCCTCTTCTATGTGGGAGGATGCAAGGCTCAGTATTCTTTTTGCTCCATTTTGATGTACACATGAAACTGTATCATCCATCATCAAAAGGTGAGGTATTATCAAGTACCAAGTACCAGATAATATCTACTTGCACATCTCTGTCCCAACTGTGGAGTGATGCTCTTGGTGCCTGAAAGCTATTGAGATCTGGATGGTGAACAACAGATTTCAGCTAGTAAGACTGAGGGGCTTTGGGTTTTAGGACCTTCTGCATCTGGGGATTTGTCAGATTTGGTGTTAGATGGGGTTCCACTGCTCCCAAAAGATCTGGTGTAAAATCCTCTGAACTCACAACTCCTACTTAAAGGCCAGGAGGCAGTCATGACCAGGAGGGCCTTTGCCTGAATTCATATTATGCACTAGTTGCACCTGTTCTTGGATCAAAGGGCTCTACTTACAGTCATTCATGCCCTAGTTATCTCCTAAGTGGATTACTATAATAGGCTTCACCTGGGACAGTTCTTGAAGAGTTTCTGGAAGCTTCAGTTGGTACAAAATGCAGTGGCATGGGCAGTTATTTGTGTTTCAAGATCTGCATATGTCACACTTCTGTTTTGTGAGCTGTATTGGACATCAGATTGCTTCGGGGTCCAATTCAAGATGCTGGTTATTATTTAAAGCCCTACATGGAATGGGGTTGGGATATTTGAAGGACTGCCTTTCCCCAGTTACATCTATCCATCCTATCAGGTCTGGCGATTTGTGGGTCCTGGGGGCCAGGGAGTGTGGTCAAGTGGAACCTTTGGAAGCCTTTTCTGCCATACCCACTACCCATGGAACATCATTTCCACCAAGGTCAGACTGGCTTAAACACTATCGGATTTCCAGAAGGTCCTTAAAACATGGCTTTGTCAATTAGCTTAGTGGTTCCAAGAGCTTTCTTGACAATTAATGGAAGGTATTCTTTATGTTTTACAGTTGTTTTAAATTTATCTTTAGCTTGGATTTTTATTCAAATTGTTTGATTTAACGTTTTTTATATATTTCGATTATCATGTATGCTATCCAGAATCACCATGTGATATAGGTGGCTATACAAATATGAATGAATGATGAGCCTGGAAAAGAAAATGCAAATATCTCAGATATGTCCTTAGATATAGGAAGGAAGGGGAGAAGTGCATTAGCCTTGCAAGATTATGTCACTATAACTTCACAATAAAATTAGTACCAGTGTATATGACATTGGTTTCCTAGCCTGATCCACCTTGAAGGGCTGGCATCAGGCCTTGGAATATGAGGAACAGCAGTGGCCAATCAGTTAGCTAACCAAAAGAAGAATGTAAATATCATTGAGTCATTTCCTCACCATTTAAGATATTTTATATTGTGAAGCCTTCATCTCCACCAAGACCAATAAACTCCAAGACCAATAAACACAGACCAAGACTCCCAACCAATCAGGATGAAGAAAAAAACATTCTGGTACAGAAGTAGGCTAGCCCCAAATTTAAAATAGAAACGGCTGTGAAAGTCTGTCACTCACAGACGAACACAATACAGAAGCCTGATGATGGCAGATGAGATTCTGCCGAAAAATTGCTACAACTTTAAAAGCACAACTATAATGACGTGGGAAAATACCCGAACAAAGCTGAATGCCATACATATACATATACATATACATATACAAATGCATATACATATACATATACATATACATATACATATACATATACATACATACATACATACATACATACATACATACATACATACATACATATATATATATATATATATATATATATATATATATATATATATATATATATATATTTGTTTTCTGAGGTTCTCGGGTATTTGTATGTGGATCTTTGGTTATTCGGGTTTTCTCCGCTAGATTCAAAGTATCTACAACGTTTGATGAAGTCTCATTCATCATCTTCAGGCTTGCTTCTTGCTCTGTGCTTCTCAGAGTGATGTGAGCTTTCAGCTGCTTCTTCCTTCTAACTGCCAGTGGGGTGTGACTTGACTGGGTGGGGGCTTGGCTGCGTCCGATTGGGTGGGGTGTGTTCTCATTGGTTGGAGGCTTGGCTGTGTTCTGATTGGTTGGGGCTGGCCGTGTTCTGATTGGCTGGAGCGTGCTCTGTTCAGGTGGGGCTTGGCGTGCTCAGGCTAATCCCCAGCAGCTGGGACTAGCCTGAGCACGGCCAAGCCCCACCTGACAGAGCACGCTCCAGCCAACAGAACACGCCAGCCCCAACCAATCAGAACACAGCCAAGCCTCCAACCAATAGAACACACCCCACCCAATCGGAACGCAGCCAAGCCCCCACCCAGTCAAGTCACACCCCACTGGCAGTTAGAAGGAAGAAGCAGCTGAAAGCTCACATCACTCTGAGAAGCACAGAGCCGAAGAAGCAAGCCTGAAGATGATGAATGAGACTTCATCGAAACGTTGCCTAGATACTTTGAATCTTACAGGAGAAAACCGAATAACCAAAGATCCATATATAGATAGATAGATAGATAGATAGATAGATAGATAGATAGATAGATAGATAGATAGATAGATATAGATATAGATATAGATATAGATATAGATATAGATATAGATATAGATATAGATATAGATATAGATAGATATAGATATAGATATAGATATAGATATAGATATAGATATAGATATAGATAGATATAGATATAGATATAGATATAGATATAGATATAGATATAGATAGATAGATATAGATATAGATATATAGATATATATATATATAGATATATACACTGCTCAAAAAAAATAAAGGGAACACAAAAAGAAGACATCCTAGATCTGAATGAATGAAATATTCTTATCAAATACTTCGTTCATTACATAGTTGAATGTGCTGACAACAAAATCACACAAAAATTATCAATGGAAATCAAATTTAGCAACCCATGGAGGTCTGGATTTGGAGTTACACTAAAAATTAAAGTGGAAAAAAACACTACAGGCTGATCCAACTTTGATGTAATGTCCTTAAAACAAGTCAAAATGAGGCTCAGTAGTGTGTGTAGCCTCCACGTGCCTGTATGACCTCCCTACAATGCCTGGGCATACTCCTGATGACGTGGTAGATGGTCTCCTGAGGGATTTTCTTCCACACATGGACTAAAGCATCCCCCAACTCCTGGACAGTCTGTGGTGCAAGTTGGCGTTGGTGGATGGAGTGAGACATGATGTCCCAGATGTGCTCAATTGGATTCAGGTCTGGGGAACGGGCCGGCTAGTCCATAGCATCAATGCCTTCATCTTGCAGGAACTGCTGACACACTCCAGCCACATGAGGTCTAGCATTGTCGTGCATTAGGAGGAACCCAGGGCCAACCGCACCAGCATATGGTCTCACAAGGAGTCTGAGGATCTCATCTTGGTATCTAGTGGCAGTCAGGCTACCTCTGGCGAGCACATGGAGGGCTGTGCAGCCCCCTAAAGAAATGCCACCCCACACCATTACTGACCCACTGCCAAACCGGTCATGCTGGAGGATGTTGCAGGCAGCAGAACATTCTCCACGGCATCTCCAGACCCTGTCATGTCTGTCACACATGCTCAATGTGAACCTGCTTTCTTCTGTGAAGAGCACAGGGCGCCAGTGGAGAATTTGCCAATCTTGGTGTTCTCTGGCAAATGCCAAACGTCCTGCATGGTGTTAGGCTGTAAGCACAACCGCCACCTGTGGACGTCGGGCCCTCATACCATCCTCATGGAGTCTGTTTCTGACCGTTTGAGCAGCCACATGCACATTTGTGGCCAGCTGGAGGTCATTTTGCAGGGCTCTGGCAGTGCTCCTCCTGTCCCTCCTTGCACAAAGGTGGAGGTAGCGGTCCTGATGCTGGATTGTTGCCCTCCTACAGCCTCCGCCATGTCTCCTGATGTACTGGCCTGTCTCCTGGTAGTACCTCCATGCTCTGGACACTACGCTGACAGACACAGCAAACCTTCTTGCCACAGCTCGCATTGATGTGCCATCCTGGATGAGCTGCACTACCTGAGCCACTTGTGTGGGTTGTAGACTCCGTCTCATGCTACCACAAATGTGAAAGCACTGCCAGTATTCAAAAGTGACCAAACCATCAGCCAGAAAGCATAGGAACTGAGAAGTGGTCTGTGGTCACCACCTGCAAAGCCACTCCTTTATTGGGGATGTCTTGCTAAGTGCCTATGCTTTCCACCTGTTGTCTATTCCATTTGCACAACAGCATGTGAAATTGATTGTCAATCAGTGTTGCTACCTAACTAGACAGTTTGATTTCACAGAAGTGTGATTGACTTGGAGTTACATTGTGTTGTTTAAGTGTTCCCTTTATTTTTTTGAGCAGTATACATACATACATACATACATACATACATACATACATATATATATATATATATATATATATATATATATATATATGATCTTTGGTTATTCGGGTTTTCTCCTCGCGTAAGATTGGAAGTATCTAGAGCGTTTCGATGAAGTCTCATTCATCATCTTCAGGCTTGTGTCTTCCGCTCTGTGCTTCTCAGAGTGAATTCACTCTGAGAAGCACAGAGCGGAAGACACAAGCCTGAAGATGATGAATGAGACTTCATCAAACGCTGCCTAGATACTTCCAATCTTACGCGGAGAAAACCCGAATAACCAAAGATCCACATACAAATACCCGAGAACCTCAGAAAATATATATATATATATATATATATATATATATATATATATATATATATATATATATATATATATATATATATATATACATACTTATCTATTATTATTGTTGTTGATGTTGTTGTTTTACACAAAAATGACAGTATACACAGCAGACAAGATAATCATGCTGGGTTTCATATCATAAATCACTCGTCGAACACTTCCGAAGTGTTTAGGACTGTGTGATGTATCGGCAGATTATGTGAGCAGATCCCAGTAAGGTGGCCTTCTGCAGCTGACCAATGGTGATCTTGTCAGCACCAACTGTTTTTAAGTGCTTGCCTAGGTCTTTAGGCACAGCACCTAGTGTGCCAAGTACCACTGGAACCACCTGCAGTTCGATTCTCAAGTCCTGATATCTGGTGACTTTTTCAAGTTGTTTCTCATCGATTCTGCTATCACCAGGTACGGCAATGTCGATGATCCACACTTTTTTCTTCTCCACAATCGTATTGTGTTCCAGAACTTTGTCAGATTATTATTATTATTATTATTATTATTATTATTATTATTATTATTATTATTATTATTATTATTATCTAAATTAAAATGATTTTTAAAAATGAGACATAGTAAATGCTAATATGGTACTATTCACACCATCCAGAGTTATTATATGAGATAGGCAGCTACACAAATGTTATTAAATAAATAACATGAAATAAAAATTATTTCTTTTTTCTTTTTCTTTCCCTTCCTTTTCTTCATTGTACCTTATTAGCATGCATTAAGCTTTTATAATATTTGAAGTTGACACATATTTTGGATTTTCTTTTTAATGTTGTAAAATAAAAAATATTATTAACAGCAGCAAACAGAGTTTCTGGTTCTCAGGATATGTAAATTTTAAAAGTGATACTTTGGTCAATCATCATCAAAGTTGGTTTAACTTGAAAGATGACTTTAGACTTTCATGTGACCCATATTTTATTTTATTTAATTTATGTGCTTATTTTATCTTATGCATATTACGATATAGAAGAACACTCAGAAAAAAAAAAAGAAAAATTAGCAGAACTTTTCATTCATACTACAGAAGGCACAAATGATATGTTGTGTAATAGAATTAAAATCTGATGAATGACCATCACCGAGACTTTATTAAATAGACTGGTTGATCAATTCTTCATTGAAATAGTGTTGCATTACTGCCATTTCCAATTGGATAATAGTGGGGGCACAGAGGACGGTTTCTCAAGTGATCTCACCTACAAAACAACTTTGGAGCAGTCCTATTGATATCTGGAATGCTACAGAAATAACCTTAATTTCTCCTGCCTGAATTGTTTTTGCCAGGAAGAAATTAAAATTATAGATCCTTGGCAATGATGGTGAACTTCTGGGAATCAGTTTAATCTAGATAATGATTATTAGAGGTATGTGTCTTTCAGCTTGAAAGATCCTCCGTTAACTTTGAGATGAATTGTGGTAATTTTATTTGAAGTATCCTGACTAGAGACACTTGTCAAGCTAGAAATTGGGAAATTTCATGGAAAGAATGCTTTTAGTAAGAGTGGGACAGCATCACACTATTTTGTGAGTTTGTAGAAGTTCGTTTCCCAGGTTGACACTGGTAGTCTGAATTGAATGCTTTGCAGGGCATTTAATAATTATATATTTTACTCCACCGAGGTACTTCAAGAATAAGCTTGCTTACCTATAAGTTGTTATCATCTTAAAAAACTTGCATTGTAACTGATATTATTAGCTTTTGACATCCAATTCCAATTTTAGATTTGGTCATCTATGGAATTCCTTCTGCGATAGGAAATATCACTTAATCAGCACCAATCATGTGATCATATTTTCAGATTCTATATCTTTGATAAAAGAAGATTACCTAGTATTAGTCTGTTATGTGTAATTGCTGATTTCTATGCCAACAGCATTGAAGCCAGGTATTGAAAACTTGTTCACCCTTACTATAAATACTGTATTGTTACAGTAGGTGAAATAATTCATAATGGTAGCTTCAGAATCAAGCCCAAAGCTGTGAATTTTGAATGGGATATTTGCTGATTAGCAAATGAGAAACCAGTCCCAGAAGTGAGTGGTAAAGGCAAGGTACAGGTAGTCCTTGATTTGCAACAATTTGTTTAGTGACTGTTAGAAGTTACAATGGCACTGAAAAAAGTGACTTCTGACAATTTTTCACACTTGTGACTGTAGCAGCATTGCCATTATCATGGGATCAAAAATCAGGCACTAGGTAACTCATTCATATTCATGAGAGTTGCAGTGTCCCAGGATATTGTGATCACCTTTTGCAACCTTCTGACAAGCAAAGTCAATGAGGAAGCCAGATTCATTTAACAACTGTGTTTCTAACTTAATAACTAGGGGCCACAGTGGCTCACATAATAAGACGCTGGGCCTGTGTACCACTGAGGTCGGCAGCTCAGTGGTTCAATTCCCATGAGTGAATAAACTGCATAGCAACAAGAAAGGAGCCTTCCCCGAATGCCTACAGTAGAACCTCTGGTTATAACCAAAATTTGTTCCAAAACTTTGGCAATTTCTTTGTTTTCTAATGTTTCATCTTCAGGAATTTCTGGGTCAGGGGTCATGTTTGATTGCCACCCAAGTATGTGTCTGTGACCAGATTTAAAAAAAATGAGAATTTTTTTGGTCGGAACCCAGTTTTGTCATGGTCAGAAGGGTTTGTGATTAAAGGTTCTACTGTACAGGTATTCAGGCATCCCGTGGGTAAGATAACACTGCCTAGTGATCCCTGGCTAACACATGCCATATGTTAAATATATAAATAAAACTTAACAACTGCAGTGATTCACTTTAAAAATGTGACAAGAAAAATCATAAAATGGGGCAAAATTCACTTAAATTTCTCACTTAGCAACATAACTTTTGGGCTTAATTGTGGTCAAGTAAGTCAAGTGCTACCTGTATTGAATAAATATCAGAATAATTAATAGAAACATGGAAATGATTAAGACACAAAACCTAGAAATCAAAGCATAAATTTATGTCATCTATGAACACATAAGAAACACTGCTAAGGCATCGAGGAATGCGCTAGTGTGGCTACTGCCACAGGAACTATGGCAAAATGTGGGTGCATAGCATAGCATAAGACAAAATAGCATATTTTGTAACCATACAAGTCTGGGATAAGAGGCAAATTTGCATAAAGCATCAAAATATTAACACTACTACTTCCTTGAAGTCATTATAGCTATATAGGCCTTTGTTCAAAAGACATCAAAAGACCAGGACTAATTCACAATAACTAAAATAGATGTTTCTGATTAAAGTTTTATCTTGGCGCCTAATAATAGAAATTTTGAAGACTTTGATAATAACCTGAAAAAGGAATATCTAGCAAGAGAAAGATAAGAATAAAAAAAATCAGTACTCAGTTATGATTAATGTTATTGATTTATACCGTGTAGGTTTAAATGCCTTTTATTGATCTAGAGCTTGTAGTTTGTCCTTTGCTATATGAAAAATAATACATATCTTATAGAGGAAAAAGGAACAACAATAACAGAAATGGATAAAACATTGAACAAAACTAAAGTGTTAATGTTGAGCAAGAAGAAGGAAGGAGGAAAACAAATAAACCTATGAATAAAGAAAACAAAAGAAAATTGTAAAAATACAGGAAAAATTGTAATGCAGAATACTGTTTGCTACTAGACTGCTAATGGATGACAAGGGAATATCTTGATTCTTGTTATTGTTTCAGATCTGTAATCATCTGTTTTATTCCTGTGTCTTATTTTGTTTAAAAGCTTAGTCATTTTTTAATATTCAAAGTCCCATACAATTTGGAATGGGCTCTATGTTAGATAGTTCATCACCCCTTAACAGAATATGATATGATTTTTTTCCTTGTACTGTCATCCTCAGATATATATCAAAGTCTGCAAAGGAAACAGCCCTTTTAGTGATGGCTTCCAATTTATGAAAATGTAGTAAAAAAAAAAATTCATCTGGTGCCCATTGTTGTGTATTTTATTGTTTTGTTCAGATCCATAACATTGGGATATACTAGTGCCTCCACTGGAGATAGCCAGAGAGGTATTTTCACATAATGGTTTCTTTTAATTCTTTCCCATATATATAACAAAGCGTTTCACTGACCACCAAACATAATAAATGCATGTAATTTTATTTTCATTTTTATTTTATATGATCTTTTATAGTCTTACTCCTGGTAATATCAGCTGCTGTCCTGGGAATCCTGTTGACCAAGGGTCTTCCACTTTCATTGACTGATGATATATAGCATTCGGGGGGTGGGGGGAGTATAAAATCATAAATAGTGCTGAAAGGGAATAACAGGCAGCTATAAAGCCTCTGTGAAGAATTCTCTTTATATAAAAATAATACAGCTCAGATGTAGAACAGTAATTTTGCATTTATAAAATCCTGAATTCAATCCCTGGCATATATCTCTGATAGAGTTGGGAAACATTCCTGTCTGAATTGTTAATTTTGTAAGCCAGCCAGCTAGTAAGTATAGCGTAGCTAAAGCTTGATCAGGGAAGGGAAAGCTGAAGCTGCAAAACATCATCTCTCAATTGTTTTGCCATTGATGAGGGATGGTGGGAATTATAGTTCAGCACTATCTGGAGGTCCATCTGGAGGTCCAATAGTTTATTTATTCATTGGATTTCAATACTGCTTGACCCTGAAACCACTCTGGGTAGAGTATATAATTAAAAGAATACATAATTAAAAAGTGTATTAAAAGCAAACGAACACAAAGAGAAGAGCCATATAAATAACATCTTGGGCTCCACAAACACCCAAAGCCAGGGATGGGAGCATAGCCAGGTCTTAGGACTCTTCCAAAATCCTTTAGGATTATGGGTTGTACATGTCTCCAAGGGATGCTGTTCAGAGGGTCGGGAAATAACAAAAAAAGCATATTTCTTTGGTCCCAAAAGATAATGGAATGTAATTGAGAAGATCCAGAATGCACCCAGTTTGCCTGATTGTAGCTTCTCAGATAATAGGCCCCATAAAATGAAGGACTTTATAGATAACAATCTTAATCTTGAATGTCCCAAAGGTGCTTTATCAAGAGCAACTGGACTTTCTTGTTTTCTTTGAAGACATTTCACCTCTCATCCAAGAAGCTTCTTCAGCTCTGGCTGGATGGTAGGGAATGGAACTATTTATATTCCTTGCAGACAAGTGTTCCTTTTCATTCTTTTAAAGAGTCATTGAGGCAACTTAGAGGAGTTTTGTCTGTGTCCTCAGGGTCACCTGAGTAGTGCAAACTAGTGTGGGGCCTTCTTGGAACTGCTGAAAGGGCTGTGTTGAGAGCTGTGCTTTCTGTAGGATGTTTTCTGCCATGTGTTCCTTCACTGTTGAAAACAGACGCAGGCTGTTTGGGGATGAGTCTGTGTTGTCTGCATCTCAAACTGAAATGCAAATGGTTCCTGTTGTCTGCAGCTTTTCTGGAAATCCATTCTTACTCCTGCACCATTTGAAGGTTACACATCTTATAGTTCAGGGATCTGCAACCTGCGGCTCTGGAGCCACAGGCGGCTCTTTCGGCCCTCTGCTGCAGCTCCCTGTCGGCTGATCCCGCCACTGGCTGGCACCACCCCTCCTCTCCCCATCACTCCTCACCTGTCCTGAGAAGGTAAGGATGATGGCAGGGGATGGAGACTCACTCCATATTCCATAACAGGAGGTGACTGGGTGGGAGTGAGTGACATTGAGTTGGCCACATCCACCCAGTCACACTGGTTGTTAAATTATTGGCTCTCAGTTTTTTTTCCCTTTCTGTGGGAAACGGGTCCAAATGTCTCTTTGAGTGTTTAAGGTTGCAGACCTCTGCCATAGTGCTAAATGTTTATAAAGATTTTCAGTCATCCAGATCATGGTTCTCTCAAAAATATTTTTTCAAGAGGTAACTGGACTTTCTTTGAAAATGTGTTGCTTCTCATCCAAGAAGCTTCTGCAGCTCTGATTAGAAGGTGTGAATGAAAGTCCAGTTGCCTCTTAAAAAGCACCTTTGGAACAACCATGACCTGGATGACTGACAATCTTCATTGGCATCATCTTGAATTACACCTGGAAGCTGATTGATAATTAGTGTAGCTTGTTAAGCGGCAAAAACACATGGACATAACGAAAAGCATCATTACTGCCCATGTCACTGGATTGTGGACAAGCTGTAGCTTCTGGATAGTCTTCAGGGGCAGGTCCCCATGTAGAGCACATTATCAGAGTACAACTGTGAGATTACTCAGGCATGAGTGGTCATTTGAAGAGTCTCCTGGTTTAGGAAAGGGCACAACTAGTGTATAAAATGAAAGTTTGTATAAGGTCAACCTGTGCAAAGGCCCTCTTTGCCATACTTGCCCCCTGCCTTTTGAACTGCAAATCTAAGAGGACCTCCCAGTAAGTAAGTAAGTAAGTAAGTAAGTAAGTAAGTAAGTAAGTAAGTAAGTAAGTCAGTCAGTCAGTCAGTCAGTCAGTCAGTCAGTCAGTCAGTCAGTCAGTTGTGTGCTAATCTCAAATGGAAAAGTGCTATTTATACAAGACCAAAAGTGAAAATGTCCTAGGCCCAGGTGTCCCAAATAACCACAGTTATTTAGTCTTGTCAGAACTGTGGCTGAATCTGTTGCTCCTCATTCAGATATGACCTGCCATCAGACACTGGTTCAGTACATTAGTAGCTTCACCTATGCAATGCAGGATTGAGATGTACAATAAAATATCATTAGCGTATTGATGATACTGGCTGCTGAACTGTTGTTTCTCAGGAGAGGTGAGCCTGTCAGGTTAGAGGCTGTGCATGTGATCTCTCCTTTCCTATCTACACAGTCTGGAACTGACTGCTTCCACCTTTGAAGTAACATATAAGCAGTGGTGGTATTCAAACTTTTTTACTACCGGTTCTGTGGGTGTGGCTTAATTTGTGGCTGTGGCTTGGTGGTCATGTGACTGTGTGGGCGTGGCTTGGTCACATGACCAGATGGGCATAGCTTTATGGTCACATGACCAGATGGGCATGGGTTTGTGGCCATGCGACTGGGTGGGCATGTCTTTGTGGCCATGTGGGTGGGCGTGGCCAGGCAACCATGTGACCAGCAAACCAAATACAAGTGGTCCTCACTTAATGGCCGGTTGTTCTAATTTATGACTGATCTCCTCAGAGCTACTTGACCTGTTTTGGAGTTTTGATAGCCATACACACACACACACACACACACACACACACTTCTAACCCTGCTATTCTATGTTTCTGTAAGGATCTCCTGCTGGAGGAGGGGGTTGGACTAGATGACCTCCGAGATCCCTTGCAGGCCAGCCGTAGATTGCTGTGTGCTTCAAAGAGTCTTCTGAAGCCAGGGTTTGTGTCCTTCCTTCCTCTCCTTTTTTTTCTCCCTCTGTCCCTCCCTCCTTCCATGTATTTATCTACCCATCCATTTATCTTATTCATGATCCCCTCCCTCCCTCCCTCCCTCCCTTTCTTTCTTTCTTTTTCTTTCTTTGTCCCTTTCTTCCATCTCTCCCTTTCTCTGTCTATCCCTTTTCTTCCTTTAGCTTCCTTTCTCTTTTTTCTTTCTTTTCTTTCTTGTCTCTCTCCCTTCCTCTCTCATTCCCTCTTTTTCTCTTTCCCTCTCTTTCTCTCTCTCTTTCTCTCACTCTCTCCTCCCCCTGTGTGTCTCTCTCATGGGTCTCTCCCCCCATGTATCTCTGTCTGTCTCTCTCTCTCTCTGCCCTTCTCCTTATCTTCCCCTCTCTCTTCCCTACTCTCTCTCTCTCTGTGTGTCAGTGTCTGTCTGTCTCTCTCTCTCTCTCAAAGCCGCAGCTGGGTCAAGCACTCTTCGCTACTTTCAAGGGATGGTGGTGAACAGAGGAGCTTCCACAGGGCACGAACCACCCGAGTGGAAGGTTTCCCCCCCTCCCTAACCTGAAAAAGGAGGAAAGCTGCATTGACTTGCTTTCTGCAGGCAGGTGGATGTCCCGGAGCTGCTGTACATGTGCACATCCACCCAAGCTGCCCCATGGCCACCACGTGGTACGGAAAGCTAAGAGAGCAACAGGGACAAGCGGGTGACGGGGAGACCTGGTTCAGGGGTGTGGCCAGCCAGGGGTCACCACCAGTTCTGCGACCCACGCCAAATCACTGCTACCAGTTCTCCCGAATAGGTGCAAACTGGTTGAATAGCACCTCTGCATATAAGGCAGTTCCCACTATTCTAAATCATCATCATAGCCTGTATATAAGAATGATATTATTAACCCATGGCATTTTAGCGCACCTATAAAATGGACCTTTTGGTATATTTATATTTTGGAGTTTAAAATCTGATCAGAAAGAGATCAGCCTTTTTTTCCTTTTTTTTTTTTTGCCTGACTGGTAAATATATTTTTATCAGAAAATGTAGTGGGAAAAGCTTCTGGTTGGGAGACATCAAGTCATTTCATTATCTCCTCAAAGTTTCCAACGATATAGTCAGGAGAGAATGCTGCATTGCACAGCTTCTCTATTGATGTCAATGTGATAAAAGATTTATGTTACAAAATGTATGTATAAAGCATAGTCTCTAGTGAGAATGTAAAGCAGAATGATTTATTCTTCTGAATAATTTTAAGCATCACCAGTTTGGTTAACAGAACAAATTTGCCAATAGATATTAACTCTTACATTCCTTACTACACCAAGAAGAATTGTATAAAGTTACGAGATGATGAGTATAGCAAAGAGAAGTAAACTTAATTTCTGGGGGGAGGGGGATTTTAAGCTGTGGGAAGAAAACAAAAACCTAAGCAAAAATATATTTCAAACTGTGTTTAGTCACAATGTAAAATATTAATGGTGCTGACTACATTTCCTAAATTAGAAATGACATCAATTCCCAGATGGATTGCAATGAAGTTTTAAGATTGAACATCAGCTGTAAACTTCTGTTATCAATCCTTGAAAGGATTTTAGAATTCTTCAGTGTTGTTGTAGATTTGAAAACTGTTGCCACAAATGATGGTTCTTGTGTTTGATGTATTTTTGTCTGCTTGTTTGTTTATTCTATGCCTTTCTAGCCAGAAGTGATGGAAAGCTATTCCACTTCATATTTTTTCAGACTTCAGTATGTTTGAAGCCAGCTAACTGTATCATACCACTGATTGTTTTTACAAATAACATTAAAAAAACTGCCTCACAGACATTTTTCTGGATGTTATTGTCTTGGGAAAGAATATGGCTGAGAGAGGCATTATAATGGTACTTTTTAAGCTAATTTGAAAGACTTACTTCAAGTTGTAATAATTATTATTATCAGTGCTGAGGGGAAAAGTCAAAATAATAGCACAATTAGCTTTTCTACATTTCAAGATGACTTCAAGTTTGCATTTTTCAAACAACAGTACTTGAAGAACCTGAGGTGATTTCAGAAGGAATTTATAGTATGACATTAAACGCTGCCCAAGAATTTTAGCAAACCTGAATTAATGGTTGACAATAAATAACCCCTGTGTAGTTTTGGCTTTTCACATGAATCAAATGTCTAACTTCTCAGATCACACAAGTGCCCATAGGATGCTTGGGTGTATTATTCAGCTTCAGCCCATGAAACAGAAAATCTTGGGTTTCATCTGATGTTGTACTAGGTCAAAACTGCAGCAGGGAATGAACAAAAAGAATGGCCCTGTTCTAATTTTGAAAGCCGCTGTCCACTTCCAGTGAGAGATAGGAAGTGAATTGGGCCGTGAGAAGCAGCTCAGTCATACACACAGAGACCAATTTGGGTGGGCTACAATGATTGTGGGAACAGTTTAATGTCTGATACTGGGAATCAGGGTCTCTATAGAAGAGAACTTTCTTGATTAAATTAGACTTTGATGCCCTTGTGAAACTCTCTTTTCTTATTGTTTACTCTGCATATAGGTTAGTGATTGCTAGTTTTTGTTATCTGACTAGTGAACCTTAAATAAGTAAACACTCTCAGAAGCTTTGAAAGCCCAAAAGTAAAACTTTATTGGATACACCATTTTGGTACTGAAGAATCAAAACCAGCTCTGGTTTTCCCACACAAAGGCTTGCCTAGTTAAACAATAGCTTCCATTTCTCCCCACCCCTGGGTGATCACTTTGTCCAATTATGAGATGTTCTTTGGTTATGGGAACAGTCTACCTCCTTCTCAAGCAGCTGCAGTGCTGTCCTTGATGGTTTCCAAGCTCTCATGCACAAACGCTCAGCACTTCATTCCACTTTTCTCTCCCCTCCAGTTGATTGGCAAGTTGAATAGCAAAAAGGTTTGAAAGAAGCAAAGGGGTTCAATCTTGACATTTGTTTTCAGAATGATAATTTGGCACATCCATCTTATTCCCCCAAGACCTTATTCTGGGCTTTTATTAAACTAAAACTTCATTGTTTGTTACTCCAACAGTAAGAATAGGTTTTTTTAAAAAAACATCATGGATTTCAAAATCACATGGGCCTGGTAGCCCACTAAAATGATGGAATTAAAGCTACTTATTTAAAATAATCTCCTTTACTGATCTATGATTCTCAGCATCTTTCACTATTGGTTATGCTTAATGAAGTTGCTGTGCAAAATATCTAGATAAAGATTATTCAATTGTGCTGTATTTATAATAGCGCTGGGGTATATCATTGCGAAGAATCTACTATAATCCAGAAATAAATCAATAATTTACACATAATTACAGGGGGAAAAAAGAGGGGAAAATATTTTTTTTTTTTACCCAGAATCCTAACTTGGAATAAGATTGTGTTTCTACTCAATGTAATTGAGGACAGTTTTAATATAATGCCACTGCAGAATATGGTGCTGAAACTCTTATCTGTGAAATCTGTTTAGTAAATTTAGCTCAAGGGCACTCCTTGCTAACACTTCTATTTACAGTTGTTCAGGGTGAATCTTCCACCTTTGTCCTAGGCTTTTTATTTCTAAGCTGAAGACAAGTGCGGACATATAGGATCATCTAAGTCTATTTAATCAGTCTGTGGAAACATTGAGTCTATTCCTGCGAGCCATCAAGTAGTATCCAAACAATTTTAGTTTTCACTTGTCAGCCTACTGTTATGCTAAAGAGCACCTCTGCAACTTGATGTTCAAAAAAACATTATCCTGACCTCCTGCTACATTCAGTGGCTGATTTCATGCCAGTCAGCTTGATAATTTCTCTGTGCAATGTAGGCATGCTTATTCATAGAGGTTAGTTTGGGGGCAACAAGGCAAAAAAAACAAACACCTAGTTATGTGCTGTTGTGATGCTCCATCTTGCAATATTTTTTTTTTTGAAAAGCTTTCAGCAAACTGTCAGGAAGAAGGACACAAGTTAACACAAACTGTGACTACTCTACCAAGATAAACTTTTTTTTTAAAAAAAGGTAGATTAAAAACTTATCATGTTTACTGTTTTTGCATTGTGGATATGTGCATTGTGAAGCTTCTCTCAGTGAATGATTGACTAACCCTGAGAAAGGGTACAAATCTCACATTTGGAGTTCAGAAATGTGGATACACTTTTCTGCTTTATATTCATACATAAATCAAGGTGGCATTATTCAGTTTCCTTCCACATATTCATGCTTCTGTGTGGTGGTATGGCCAATGACTTTCAGCACATTCATAAAGAAACCCACCAGAAACCTTATTCCTTATCTTTATAAAATTTAAATGATGTCCCCTAGAAATCTGGCTTGATTTAGTATACATCTTATTCCAGATATCACAGCATATTTTACATTCATGCTTCAGTCTTAGAAGTGATTTGTGGATTCATATATGTGCAAATATTGTATGGCAGAAGAGAACAACAAGTCAAACTCCAGAATAATTTAAGTGATAATTCTGTGAGCACACCAAAGGTGTAATTTATAGTGTCTTCATAAAAACCAGCTCATATTGTAAGAAGCTGTCATGGTCTAAGTCCATATATGACTTTCTGCAGATAAGAAGGACAAGGTAAGAATGAACTCTAATGTTGGGATTTTTCTCACTCACTTTTCTTCCAACTTCTCATTTAAGTCTTCCATCTACACATTATCCATCTATCTAACTGGTTATCTGCATTGGAATGCTTTGCTTCACCTAAAATCTGTTTTGGGGAGGAAACATCATAGGAATTTTAAGAAAAATATACGTTTCTAATGTTATGAACAAACTGTCTAGAGTGCAATGTGAGACCGCTTGGTCAGCTTTTGTTCGATTCAGATTTTCATGAGAACAGTAGATTGCCTATAGATAATTCTTACAAGTAAATATTTAGATTTATTCCTCTGCCATTTTGAGGCTTTAAAAAGAAAAATGAAACCAGCTTGCCTGATTATTATTCTTGAAATGTGAAAAAGTTGCACAATAGCTTGCAACCCTGAATTAACTTAATCAAGATAGTATTTGAACATGTAATTTGCATTTTAGATTTGACATCTGCATCGGGGTTAAAATGGGAAGAATGACAGTGAAGTTTAAGATCCTGAAAACAAATTAAGCTTTATTTTATGAATAGCATACTTGACAGTTGAATCTTGCTTTGATACTTGTAATGAAATGATGCTGCTTTACTACAGATATATAGAAGAACGCAAAGCCTTAAAAAAAAAAAAAAGATTTAGAGTTTAGAAGCCACCCAGATAAAGCTTTATTTTGAAAACTGGCATATGCATTTTAAAAATAAATAAGACAAAAATAAATCTAGTTGGTGACTCCCAGAAGGCTAAGCTTATGGCAGCCTTTGAAAACAGTCTTATCTAGAAACTTATTCCATGGCAGAGATTCTCAGCATCTGTCAGCTTTGTAAAACATGTTGTGTACTCTATGCCAAATATAGGGGCAGCCCTTCCACTTTCCAGGTGTGTTAATGGGTCAAGATCTGCAAGGCTCAATGCACACATTTCACATCTTAAAACTACCCCATCTCCTCCAATTTAATGACCAACCCATCCAAGAGAGACTGCTAGGTCACATATGGAGACTCCAAAGACGATAGGAGTTGGGCGGCTAATCAATTTGAATGAATCAATCATTTTTGCACCCTTATTGAGAGTGTGCAATATTTAGGGATGGGCTTTGGAGCCCAGATGGAGGATTTGGCAGGCATATAAGAATAGGTAGAAATGGGATCAGGTTCCTTTAAGTTGTTATTCAGGAATAGCAGATGAAAAAAAATCATGAAACATGCTTAGCATAATTCTTGGGTTGGCTTGTACAAGCAGAGCCCAATGACACAAAGTGAAATTCAGTTTCTTTTTAATATTTTTTTCTTTAAAACTCTCTCTCTCTCTCTCTCTCTCTCTCTCTCTCTCTCTCTCTCTCTCTCTCTCTCTCTCTCTCTCTCTATCTATCTATCTATCTATCTATCTATCTATCTATCTATCTATCTATCTATCTATCTATCTATCTATCATGGGAAGCCATGTCAGCATGTAAGCAGTTGCAGCTGCCCAGGTTATTAAATTTTAAAAATACAGTCTTCTTTTCTACAACAAAATGATGCTTATTTCTAAGACTGTGTAACCATTCAGAGAGAGCTTTCTATCTTTAGAAGACTAGTCATCTAAAATTATCGTAGCTACTAAGGGCATATGAAACAGTTAGAATCCAGTTACAATTAATTTAGGAGTCAGACTAGTGAAAATAATCTGGTTTTAATGCAGTTGCCTTTGTTTAATGGCTTTGAGTAGGAAAGGAAAAAAAGGCATTTGGGCCAAGTATCCAGGTAGAAATAACCAAGCTCTGGTAGCTCAGTGGTTAGAATGCAGTATTGCAGGCAATCTCTGCCCACAATCTGGAGTTTGATCTTGATGATTAGGATCAGGTAGAGTAAAGTAGAGTTCTTTATTGGCCACATGTGATTGGACACACAAACAAAGACAATAGAATAGAATAGAACAGAACAGAACAGAACAGAACAGAACAGAATAGAATAGAATAGAATAGAATAGAATGCTTTATTGACCAAGTGTGATGGGACACACAAGGAATTTTTCTCAGGTGCATAAGCTCTCAGTACATTTAAGTTCCTTTGAATTGACCTTTACTGATCTTGGAATACTAAACAAGGCTGAACAGGGATGAAATTTCAACAAGAAAGCTTCAGGAAATCCCCTAGTGAAGGCTAAGCTGGAAGGTTCAAAAGCATCCCATAAAAAATACAGTGGAAAACTATTTCATTGTTCCCAAGAAAATTATGTGAAGGTATTCCTGAAGGCATCAGGAGTTGAGTTCTACTAGAGGAAATATTTACTTGTTTGATATACAATAGCTATGATACTATTAATTAATTAATGTTCTACTACTAATAGAAATTTATGCTTTTCTGTACTAGAATTTTTAATCATCCTAATAATTGTATCCATGAATTTCTTGCTGTTTCAATGCAGGTCAAACTTCAGGGTAGTATTATCAGTTCTGAGTTGCTAGTATTATCAGTTCTGAGTTATCAACATTTGTGTTATAAAGTTGTGGTTTTCAGTTGCAACTTATAAGCTCTGCCTTGAGAATTATCTTTGCCTGCAGAGTTATACTTACTGGAGAATTAATCTGTATTGTTAGAATGGTCTGGACGATTGCAATCCCCAAATGATATTCTCAAGATAAACTTATTTTGTTGGTACTTGGCACTATAAAGAAAAGAGAACTATTGATTTTTTTTTAAGTGTGAATATTTCTTTGTTAGATCTGCTAATAAACAAACCTTGAATAAGGACAAAAGACTGTTGTTTTAAATAAGAATTGTCAAGGAGGCTTTGAAAAGGAGCTTGCAATGAAATAATATTTAAATTTAGTTTCCAACAGATTTAGTTCTCCAAGTCAACAAATGAACAGAAAAGTTTTAATGATTTTTTTTAAACCTAACATCTATAACTATTCTTTTCTTGCAATGTAGCATTATAAGCTGAAACATATGACATATTCCTTTTTAAATTCATTCTTAAAAGCAAGGCATTATTTGCTATTCTTAAAAGTGAAAAGCAAAGTAAATCTTTTTTTTTTTTAAGAGTGGTGTATATCTGAAAGACAAATACAACTGTCTCTACAACCTCAATCTGCAACAGTTCCTTTCAATTTTAGATTAGTGTCTCCTGTCCTTTTCCTCTACCTTGGTTGAAACACAGTGGGCACAACCACATAATGTTTTTTGCTATTCTTTGAAAGTTAGTAAATCACCCTGAGAATGACTACTTATAAAAGAATCATTTGACAGAGAGATGAGCAACATATACATTTGATAAATAAACAAATAAATAATAGCATTGGATGGAAGATGGAAGGATGTAAATCTTATTTGTAAAAATGTAGACATCCGAAACCTTCCAAAGAGGGAGAGGATGGTCAAGATTTACCTCATAAATTCAATTTTTAACTTAAAATTATAGAAAATAAATGGGAATTATTTTCTATAGGTTACATACACCATTAACAGCTCCACACACCAAGCTGGATTTCTTTGTTTTATCTCTCTCATATGTAATTGTTTTCCTTACTCTCTCCCACCTTTTCTGTCTTACCCTAGTTTGGTTTGTGCAGAAATTCTGGGTTGCTATACATAGTACAGTACAGGCTGGGATAACAATCTGGATCAGGTTGATTTCAAAATGTATAATTAAAAGACAGCCAGTAGTTAGTTATGGTGTGTAACTTATTATTACTGCATTCTTTTACTCTCAGGGATAATTGCTTGCCATTTCGGTTGTATCTTGCTGGAAGTGTCAAAAGTAGCTAGATCAGCTTCATGCCTTAATTTGCTGGAGTAGCAACAGAGTTGAATGAAGGACAGACTAAGAACTTTTGAAGTTTGGGGTAGAAAGAGGGGGTGGATCTTTCGGTGAAAAGATCTGGGAGAAGTTAGAAAGGAACATAACAAAGTAGACCGGATTTCAATTTAATTTTATTAACACATCATTGCATTGGGCTTGCATAGTGGTCCAACTAGCTTCATCATGGGTTCGCAATTCAATTTCATGAACTGTAATAAGAATAAAACAGAGCACCCTGATTTCCTGTATAAAATAAATTTGTCTAAATCATTTATTCTAAAGCCAAACTATTGCTGATTTTGATATGACTGTATTTTTAGATTCTATATTTTGGTTACAAAAACAACACATCCTTTTTTAAAAAAATATACCATATATGATATTTTAAGAAATAGAAAGTGAATGCAGACTACTGGTACAACAGATTATTCTTTGACAGAGCCAGAGGCATCTGCAAATGAAGCCTGCCAAAGAGGCAGATGCTGCTTGTATTTAAGTAGCTTCTATAGCCTGTCATTTGGGTCCAATCATTTGAATGCCAAAGGATGAAAGCTGTGCATTGCAATAAATAAAGCACTAATAGCCAATGTGTTCCTAGCTTTTTAAAATAGTAGCATCTTTTACCATATGGGACTGGGAAATAGCTTATATGTGGCAAATATAATGGAAAAGATACACTCTTTCAGTGAAGCATCTATGGTGGAGATCTGCAAAAAGAATGATCACTTACAGCAGGAATGTCAAACTCAAGGCCCTTTGGGATGCTTAGATTTGGCTTGTGGGGCCACCCTGAAAACAGAGGACTGGCTCATGGTACCTCTGTCAGCAGCCCTCCCGCATTCTACTTGCAGTTGCAACAGCTTCCTGCAACCCTCTGCCAGTGAAAATGGAGCTCCCAAGCTCCTTTTTCACTGGCAGAGCACTCCAGCCACCACACAGGCACCCCCGACATGAGTGACGTTGAGCTGGCTACACCCCCTGGCCAAGCCCCCCCAGGGTCAAACACAATCCTGATTTGGCCCTCAATGAAATTGAATTTGACACCTCTGATTTACATAATCTTTCTTCAACCCATTACTTCATATTTCTGAAACGATATGGAACTCATGTTCTTGAAATTGCAAAATAAAGCTGCAAACATTATGCCTAAATTCCAATTTATGATTTTTGAATTATTCTTTTAGAACCATGATAGCAATATTCAGGAAAACTCTGAATCTGTATGCTTTCATTTGTTAATAAGTTCTTACAAGAGATGCAACTTGAACAGATGCAAGTAGAAATAGCAGTAGCACCCCAGACTTATATATCACTTCATAGAGCTTGACAGCTCTCTCTAAGTGGTTTACAGAGTCAGCCTATTGCCCCAATTAATATGGGTCCTCATTTTACTGACGTCAGTAGAATGTAAGGCTGAGCTAACCTTGAGCCAGTCAGCATCAAATGCCTGACTATGGGCAGAGTGAGTCTGCATTCTAACCACTGTGACACCATGGCTCTTTGCAAGCTACTCTTTGTAAACAACTAAATGGGACAACTCACCACATCCAACTCACTGCAGCCAATTCATCACAGCCAACTTGCCACAGGACAACTTAATAATTCAATTTAGCTATTTAAAATAAATAAAAAATATTTTAATTTTTGTCATTCATATTCCATTCTGTCCCTCCTTTTGCATCCTTTCCTTAATGATGCTATTTCACAATTTATTTGATACTAGTGTAATTCTTGTCCTGCAGAGAGTTGTCCCATGGCGAGTTGGCCATGGTCAGTTTTCCTGCTTGCCCTATAAGTATAATACTAAATAATATTATTATAATACTAAAATATTATTTTATTCAATTTATTAACAAAAAAATGTCCAAAACAAGTTTAAGAAAAAGCTTACAATTCAGGTCTATTTCTTTCTTTCCAATCTCAAGGATATATTGCAGATATAAAGATGTCACCAGAACTTAAAATACTGGATTTGACCTTTCATTACATATTTTCTTTTGGTTTTAAATGTGGAAGATTTTCCGGCATACATAGTGAAACTGCTTCTTTCTTATGGCTGTTTCTTCAGCTCTGGATTTGAGCTTCTTCAACAATCTTTTTTATTTGACCTGCATATGCGTATTTAAGGTTTTGTATGTAACTCGTTTTTCTTTTGGTTATGTATATCAAGCATATTTATGATATTCATGTTTAATGCTTCATATGCAGCACAACTGCATTTAAGGAAGGGTACTATGGATTTAATTTGCAGAGCATTAACTAATCAAAAGATATGGATTCTCTCCTACAAAACACAAATAAATAGGTTTATCTAAAGCAATGTTCTTCTGTTTATATAATACAATCTGGGAATATTTAATAACAATAATCAAGACATGTTATGTTAATGGGACTAGTCTAGAACAAAGATAGCATTTGAATTATGCAATCTTTCAAAATTGTGTGTGTTTGTGTGTCTACACATACACACACACACACATCTATGTATGATGTAGCAAATAACATGTGATGCTCATATTTGTTTACATAGATTATTCTGATAAATAAGACTATCATATTTCTATTAAACTTAATTGTGCTTACTTTTTTTAAAATTGACAAATACTTTTGCTGCAGCCAGATATTGCAACTGAATCTGTTGCATATGAACTGTAAACCTCTGACAGATACTGAATGCTACTTTTCTGATAACATGAAATAAGAAGTGATGTCTGCCACAGCTGTCAAATATCATAATGTCAAGTGTTCACTATCAAATACAGACACTTGCTGCTGTCAAGATGTTAAGTGCTGCTGGAAAGTCTTTCTTGGTGAACAACGTGGTTTGTCGAGAGGACATTTGGATGAAAAAATAATAATCACACAATCACAAAGAAATTTTGGAGAAAATTTTATGCAGCTGAAAAGATTGTACCATAGGGGAATCCTGCTGGGTTATGGGGTAGACTTTAAGCCTACTTGTGAGCTAACATCACCCTGCTCTGCTCATAAAAAGAGCTGTTTTATTTGTAGGGCTTGACTAAACCACACAAACTATAAGAACTCTGCAAGCCAAATACGTTTAGGAAACCATTTTAACAAGCTTAAAGTGAGAAAGGCATTAATCTTGCAACAGGCATATAAAAAAGAGCTACTAAAATAATAAAACGATACACTCATGGGGTTTTTTTTTTTTTAAAGGAAACAGTAGGTAGCTTAGGAAAATACTAATTTTTAAAAAATTGAGGGGTCAAAATGGGGCTGCTGTTCATGTCAAGCAATTTGGGAAATCATGATCTCTACTTTCAACTTGAAGTAAGATAACATAGTGGAAGTTAAATTTGTGGTAGGCTGGAAGTGAGAAGAAGATAATTTTCCCTACCCTCCAGAATTTTTTGCTGGCCTAATTGCAGTGAGGCATGTTGACAGTGTATATTGCCTTAAGCTAGGACACAACTATCAAAATTATTTCCTGAAGCATAAATTTACGTATGAAAAGAGGGGGGGAGGGAGGGAGGGAGAGAGAGAGAGGGAGAATGTGAAGACCACTGATTTGTTGCCATCTTATTTACCGTATTTGCTGGCGTATAAGACGACTTTTTTGCCCTGAAAAAGATGCCTCCAATTGGGGGGGTCGTCTTATATGCCGGGTCGTCTTATACGCCGGCAAATAGTAATTGGGAAGCACTGCGGCTGCCCGCGGCTGAGGCACTTTTGCGCACCGTGGAAACGAATCCCATGAAGCCAAAAGGAGCAGCCAGCCTTCTCCCAGCTCCCAAGGAAACGAGGCTCGCACCGCCCGAGCTCTGCTGAGGTATCCGGCTGGGGCTGTCAGGAGTTGTTACCGCTGGCGCGGCTCCGCGCGCTCCGCTGCTCCAGTCCCGCGTTGCCTTGGGAAGGAAAGGCAAAAGCCGCGGCTCTTCCTTTTTGCCTTTCCCTTCCCGAGGCAACGCGGGACTGGAGCCGCGCGGAGCCGCGCCAGCGGTAACAACTCCTGACAGCCCCAGCCGGATACCTCAGCGGAGCCCGGGCGGTGCGAGCCTCGTTTCCTTGGGAGCTGGGAGAAGGCTGGCTGCTCCTTTCGGCTTCACAGGATTCGTTTCCACGGTAGACAAAAGTGCCTCAAAAAAAAAAAAAGTGCAAAAGTGGAAGGCATGCGGAAGAGGGGGCGAGTATATAACAAACTATATTTTGAGTGGAAATGTTGGGGGGTCGTCTTATACGCCGGGTCATCTTATACGCCGGCATATACGGTAAATAAAACTCTCTCATACATCAATGGGGAGGCATAGTAATTCAGTGGCTTAAGGATACTGGAGATGGAAATTTCTTTGAGCATGTTAAAAACAGATCAGTCTAGGTCTCCATTTTAATCATTTTTAACAATAGCCATAACCAAAGCTGAGCACTTGATGTTTCTAGGGGTGGAACAGATGCACGTTGGATATTTTCCAAAGGATATCAGAAGTTATTTGTGATAACATTCCGAAATAAAACCATGACATAAATGTTCATAGTCTGATTTTTTTTTCTCTGTAGGAGTATAGCTGCAGCATTAAAACCAAATTTACATCATTCATGGATTAGTGCATTCAGATCATGTTCACATATTAGGATACATAATATGCCATTCAACATGCTTATTATTGCATAATTAATTGAAATAAAATTTTATTTGAACATGACATTTGTTGCATGTATTGAAGTTTACAAAACCATATCAAATCACTGAAAACACAACAACTGCTTTGAACACACTTAAAAGTGCACTTTTTAGAGAGCTGGCACAATACATTTATGTAGATGCACAACATTTGAAATGTGTCTAACAAAGGTGTCTAACAAAGCTGATCAAAAATAACTCTAGGAACGAGAATGAAACGTGGATATATGCGAAAGCTGTATAAAAATCATTTTATAAGCAAACATCTGTGCTGTTATAAAAGTTAATTGCTGGAGCATTCTCCCTACACCAACTCACACAGAGCAATGCTTGGAAGGTGAACCTCTTTGAACTGTAAAGCTTCTGTCATCATTCAGTAAAGCCAGCAGAGTTTTTAATGACTTTTAGGAAGAGTGGTCATGTTATTATGTTTGATATTTACAGATCACTAGATGCTGCTATTTGTATATCTCTGAAAATGATCCTACAGAAGATTGTATATAGATATTATAATGATGTGCAGAGGTATGGGTGGGGGGTGTATAATGGCTCAGCAGTTAAAGACACTGAGTTTGTCAGATGGAAAACTGACAGCTGGGTTTGAGATCTGAGAGCCATGCAATGAGGTGAGCTCCCATCCTTGCCCTAGCTCCTGCTCACCTAGCAGTTTGAAAGCATGCAAAGGAAAATAGATAAATAGGTACCACTTTGGTGGAAAGCTAACAGCATTCCATGCACCTTGGTGTATGGTCACGCTGGCCACATGGTCATGGAAATAGACAATGGACAATGCTGGCTCCTGCTGCCAAGAAATGAAGATGAGTATTGTCTCTTAGAGTTGGACATGACTGGACAAGGGAAACCTTTACCTTATATATTATATTGTACATCAGGGTCCCCAACCTTCAGGCTACAGACTGATACCGGTCAATAGCCTGTTTGGAACTGGGCTGTGCAAGTGGCAAGCGAGAGAAGCTTCATAAAAGCACAAGATGCAAGTTGTGCATGAAATCATCTCTGGGCCTCCAGACTGTGGAAAAAATATTTTCCCTGAAGCTGGTCCCTCATGCCAGAAAAGTTAAGAGCCACTGATTCATACATACATAGATATATACATAGATACATACATACAATTACTAGAACTACTACAATATTATAATGAGCCTATGCTCTGATAATATAGCCAATTTGGTGTAATTATTAAGGTGCTAGCCTAGAAACCAGGAGACTGTGAGTTCTAGTCCTGCCTTATGTGTGAAAGCTGACTGTATCTATTGTATGTATGTATAAATATAAACGTATAATATATAAATGTAAAAACACATTAGGAATCACTGCCTTTTCAAAGATGTGCAAGCTTCAGTAAATCTATATGCCTCTTCTTTCTTTGTGTCTTTTAAACTGATACATTAACCACTAAATCAAACTGGCTTTCAAAGATAGTATGAAATGCAGTGACATTAAAAGGAGTTGGTGGGAAATGCAACCTCTAGAGTTTTCATCGAGAGAACATTTGGTGAGGATATTAGGGGTTTACTATGAGCAAAGATTTGACAACAGGAAGTAGATCTTGGTTAATCTTGAAGAAAATGAAGCAAGTCCTAGTTAGTGCTTATATGGGAAGTCATCAACCAATTCTGAATTTCAGGCTATCTTGGGGTATCAAAAATGAAACCCCAAAAGAAGGGAGTGACAGAAAATATCTCAGAGGTGGTATTCAGCAGATTCTGACCAGTTCTGGAAAACCGGTAGTGGAAATTTTGAGTAGTTAGGAATACCACTTCTGA
This sequence comes from Notechis scutatus, assembly GCF_049901735.1. Classification (NCBI taxonomy): domain Eukaryota; kingdom Metazoa; phylum Chordata; class Lepidosauria; order Squamata; family Elapidae; genus Notechis; species Notechis scutatus. Next base: position 108,680,641 of record NC_142009.1, on the reverse strand, counting down.
CTGGCCCCGCCCCCATATATTCTCTGCGTCCTGAGTCCCAGTTGATTGGCTGAGTCTTCTTTTTTAGCCCTACACAGGGAAATCGAGCTGGAAAGCAGGTAAGTGGGTTGGTGAGAGAATGGAGATTTTTACAGTATTCTTCCCCTGGAGTAGGGTGGGAATGGAATTGTATAGTATCCTCTGCCACACCCACCAAGCCATGAGCATCAAGCCATGCCCACATAACCACTAGTAAAAAAAATTGAATCCCACTGCTCTACATGGAGGCTCCGTGTGATCCCAATAGTCATATTTGATTCAAAGGCTTTTTATCATTTATGAGAAAAGATATTTTAGGTGAAGTCGGCAAATATGCACCTGGAATCTGATAAAAAAAATAATTATCCACAATGCAGAATTTTTAAAAGTATGCAGCATTGCACAGTTTCATTATTTTTTAAAAAAAAATCTGTAACCTCCCCTTTTCCAAGGAGTGAAAATTACTATGCTAAAATCAGCTGAATAATACTTCAGTCATGGAAGACTCTTGTGACTTCCTGCATGTGGAAACTTAGTATTAGAAGAAGTTTCAAATGTCTGTCATTGGATATTTGAAAACAAACATACCTCCTACTGATCAGTTCAATATTCATGTATCCTTCCCTGCTGAGGAGATAATGGAAAAGAAAAGGAAGAGAAGAAATCCAGTTTTTTTCCCCCAATATAGAAAAGGGAGGCATAGTTGGTAACAAACAATTCAAGTACAGAAGTAACAGGTATATGAAAAAAAAAGCCAGTATCAGTTCCAGATAGTTTGAGATAGGTCTTTTTTGTGATTGAATCTGGGATAGCATGCATGCATGCATGCAAAAAAAAAAAAAAAAAAAAAATGACCTTTATCATTGGGCTACAGATGTTCCACTCCATGAATGCAAGCCAGAATTCTGCAGAATGTAACAGATCATGCAGAAATCTATTTGGCATGAAATAGGGAGCCAACTTCACAGTGACTGGATTATAGCCATGCATATTGGCAATACCTCTGTGGCTACCTGACTTAATGTGATATGAGGCTGCACAGGGGACATTGTCACAGAAAGGATGCCAAAGTTTTTGCTTCTCGGGATAACTTTGTCACATTTCCAGTTTTCTATTCCAAATAGCAGGTGGTAATGAATTTCTGGAAAGCTATCAAGCTTTATATTTGGTATCTCTTTAGGCATTACTATCAGAAAAAACAAAAGACATAATGGGCTTGTCAAATGAAATATCTAACCATCTCTGATATTTCACAGATCCTTCTAAACCTTTATGTTACAGGGATAAATCAGAGCAGGGCTAATGGCATTGCTAATGTTTATTATATTCTTTCATAAATGTTCTGTCATCATTTCCCTAAAAATCTGATCCTACATCTAATTCCAGTGATAATGAAAATTATGGGCTGTATTAATGATGATATCCTGCCAAGATTAAAGAATCTCCAAAATTAATAGCTTTGTATTTCACTATTATATACATAAGTCAAAAACAGAAAATTAATCCTTTTCTTGCACAAAATCTATACTAATTAATTCACCTTGGCTAACCTTCAAAGAGCTAAAGGTTGGACCTGCTTAGTGTTTGACTGGAAATCCACTACATCTCAGACCTATAACATAGACGAGGAATAAAAACAAGATATAAGAAGGAAATCATTATTATGTTGTTGCCAAAAATATTTACTAAGAGTTACTTAAGGAAACCTGTATCATTTAATATCCCTTGCATGGTTCAACATTTCTAAATGTTTGGTGGTAGTCTGTTCAAACAATAAGGAGGCATAGTTGAGCCTACATACATTTTAGGAACAGAAATTTATTTTTATGATTTAGCACGGAGAGACAATGCCTATTTGGCCGCCAATATTCTATAGTGAAATCATTTTCTGAGTGGAGATTTTTATGGTTTCAAAATGGCATTATATAACAAATCATATAAAAGGATAAGGCTTCTTAAAGGATCCTGAAATTTCTAAAATTAGAAATTCCTAAAAAGAGCTTTAGCAAAATAGATGACAAAACACCCCAAGTCTTGTGTCTCTGTAAGCTGACAAGCAGTCCTTAAAAAGAGGTTTTTGTTTTTTTTTTAAAGAGAATGATATAGGGAAATAGGCAGTTCAGAAGAAGGGCATATTCAATGAAGAAACAGTCCATAGTGTGACAGCTATTTGCAGGTACAACTTGCTTATTCTATTCTTTAGAAGATATAAGATAGAAAACAGAATAACAGAGTTGGAAGGGAGCTTTGAGATCACCTAGTCCAGCCCTCTGCTCAAGCAGAAGACCCTATAACACTCTGGCCAAATCAATCTCTTCTTAAAATCCTCTGGTAATGGAAGCAAGCCTTTCTATTCATTGATTTTTCTCACTGTCAGAATTTTTTTTTCCTTAATTCTAAAATGGATGTCCCTTTCTTAACTTTTGGAGAATAGGTTGACCACATTTTTTTCTGTGACAGCCCATCAAATATTAGAAGACCACTATCTTGTCACTCATAGACTTTTTTCTTAATTGTACTAGACATTCCCAGTTTCTGCAACTGTTCACTGTATGAGTACAATCTCTTGTCTGCTGATCATCTTTGTCTTTTCTCTGTACAGTTTCTAGAGTCTCAAAGTCTTTTTTTCCCTCATGGAAACCAAAGCTGGGTGGAGTATTCCAAGCATGCTCTTGCCAGTGCAGTATAAAACTTCATGTGATCTTGATTCTATTCTTCTGTTAATGCAGCCTAGGACTGATTCATACTGAAGTAAACATTTTTCCATTTCAACTAGTACTTTGCACTGTGGACATAGCAGCTTTATATTATTCTTTGGATAAGAATAGTTTTTAATACACATTAAACTGAACGCCTTTAATACACTGTATTTCAGGGGTCCCCAAACTTGGCAACTTTAAGACTTGTGGACTTCAACTCCTAGAATTTTGGGAGTTGAAGTCCACAAGTCTTAAAATTGCCAAGTTTGGAGACCTCTGCTGTATTTTATGGAATGTTATATAATTTATATTTATTTTAGATTTATATGGCTGCCCAGTTCACAAGAATTTCTGGGAAAGATACCATTTGAGAAACATGAACAATGAGAGTTAACAACAAAATGAATTACAGTAGAAACAATATACTGCAGAAGAAGAAGAAGAACAAAAAAATCACAGGGTAACAGGAAAAAAAATAGCAATCAAAGCAATATATTTCACTCAACAGTCTTATATTCTTTATGGACTCATCCCACAGTCTGGTCTAATGCTCAGGGAAGAGCCAGGTGTTTAGAAATTTGCAAAAGGACAGAAGGATAAAACTATAGGTAATCCTCTACTTACTACTACAATTGAGCCTAAAATTTATGTTGCTAAGCGAGAAAGTTGTTAAGTGAGCTTTGTCCCATTTTACAATCTTTTTTTTTTTTTTGGCCACAATTGTCAAGTGGATCACTGCAATTGTTAAGGTAGATCTGGTTTCCCCATTGACTTTGCCTGTTAGAAAGTCACAAAAGATGATCACATAATCTCAGGGCATTGTAATCATCATATATAGGAACCTGTTGCCAAAATTGGATCATGTGACCATGGGGAGGCTACAATGGTCTTAAAGTGTGAAAAATGGTCATAGATCACTTTTTTTCAGTGCTGTTTTAACTTTGAATGGTTACTAAATGAATGGGTATAAATTGAAGAGTACCTGTAGACCAAACCTTGACACTGGGAGGTGTTGTTTCATGGAAAGTGTGTGAAACATGCCTGCTATTCTGGATTTCACAGGACAAGCAGAAGTATTAATGCTATCTGGCATTAAAGCAACAGATGAGCACAGCTAGTGCTCCTAAGAGCAGAAAAACAGTACAATCTTGCAGAACAAAATTCAGGAACTTGGCTAGATATCTTTCCTCCTACTAATAGTGACTAGAAACTTCTATGGAGGGGAAAAAAGAGAGAACTAATGTTGCTGCATTCTCACTTTTAAATGCTGAAACTGGTCTAGAAGGATGCAGTAAAGGTATTCAGGAATGACCTTGAGAACTCCAGCCAGAGCAATAGATAGATAAGAGGCAAGTTAGTAAGTAAGTTAGAAGGGATGTGGTGGCTCAGTGGCTAAGACGCTGAGCTTACTGATTGAAAGGTCGGCAGTTCAGTGGTTCAAATCCCTAGTGTTGCATAATGGGATGAGCTCCCATTACTTGTCCCAGCTTCTGCCAACCTACTAGTTCGAAAGCGTGTAAAAAATGCAAGTAGAAAAATAAGAACCACCTTTGGTGGGAAGGTAACAACATTCCATGTGACTTTGGCATTTAGTCACACCAGCTACATGATTACGGAGATGTCCTCAGACAGTGCTGGCTCTTTGGCTTTGAAACGGAGATGAGCACCACTCCTAGAGTCGAGAATGATTAACATATATGTACGAGGGGAACCTTTACCTTTAGCAGGCATTAGGAATGTGGACTGGCATGAAGCCAAAAGCACCAGCCTGAGGATGGCGAGTGAGACCTTGCTGAAACATCACCAAGATACTCTTAATCTTACATGGGAAAAGACCCGAACACACCTACACACACACACACACACACACAGAGAGAGATTATATATATATATATATATAAAGCAACACAATGCTGCCAGCCAATCAAGATACAAAAGAGCCAAAAACAGACAGAAGATATTAGAGACAAATCAAGCAGAACACAGCAACTCGAGACCAATAAACACAGACCAAGACTCCCAACCAATCAGGATGAAGAAAAACCATTCTGGCACAGCAAAGCTATATATATATGACTCAAGACGACACAATATATATATATATATATATATAACAAACACCATACATGTACCAAAACTTAAGAAACATATATATATATATATATATATATATATATATATATATATATATTTCTGAGGTTCTCATGGATATTTGTATGTGGATCTTTGGTTATTCGGGTTTTCTCCCGCGTAAGATTGGAAGTATCTAGGCAACGTTTCGATGAAGTCTCATTCATCATCTTCAGGCTTCTGTCTTCAGCTCTGTGCTTCTCAGAGTGATGTGAGCTTGCAGCTGTTTCTTCCTTTTAACTGCTAGTGGGGGTGTGACTTGATTGGGTGGGGGCTTGGCTGTGTTCTGATTGGGTGGGGGTGTGTTCTCATTGGTTGGGGGTTTGGCTGTGTTCTGATTGGTTGGGGGGTTGGCCATGTTCTGATTGGTTGGAGGTGTGTTCTGTTCAGGTGGGGGCTTGGTTGTGCTCAGGTTGGTCTTAGTTACTGGGGGATTTGAGCTGGTGAGCTGTGATCTTGCTGTTTGGCTTCGAGTTCGTGGTCGTGCTGCATCTTCATGGTGGGGGTCAGTTCGCTTCATGTATGGCTCAGAGGGGTTTGAAGTGGGTAGTGATGCAGCTGCAGTGCGGCTTCTGGTCTGTGGTCGTGTCTCATCTTCTGTGTGGGTGTGAGTCTGATTTTTACGTGGAAGTGTGGTGGTGGCATCTTGTGTGGCCCTCGTGGGTGTGGGTCTGGTGTCATTCATCATGTTAGGTACTCGTCTGTTCATGAGGGCGGGTTTCCAAATGGCTGGTAAGCGGGAGGTGTCATCTCTTTTATTCATGCTGTGTGGGCGTTTTTCTATCTCTATGGCTTCTCTGATTATTCTGTTGTTGAAGTGTTCGGTTTTGGCGATAGTTCTGGTATTTTTAAAGTCAACCTCATGTCCTGTGGCTTTGAGGTGTTGGACCAGGAAAGAGGTCGGTTCTTCTTTTTTGATTGAGTTCTTATATTCTTCAACACGTGCACTTATTCTTCTGTTAGTTTGTCCAATGTATGTGGTGGGGCAGGTGGTGCAAGGGATTTCATATACTCCTTGGTTTTCTAACTCGATTTTGTCTTTAGGGTTTCTTAGGATGGTGGATATTTTTCTGTTTGTGCAGAATGCTGTTTTAATGTTGTGTTTTTGGAGGATCTTGCTGATTTTGTCTGTAGTGCCTTTTATATATGGGAGGAGGGCTTTGCCGTTCTCTTGTTCTCTGTCTTGGATTTTGGTTGGGGTTTCTTTTTGGATTAGGTGGGTAATCTTCTTTCTTTGGAATCCATTGGCTGTTAGTACGTTGGTGAGAGTGTTTAGTTCAGTTTTTAGGTGTTGTTCATCAGCTAAGCATTTTGTTCTGGAGATGAGTGTCTCAGCTACGGAATTGATCTGTGCTGGGTGGTGGTGTGAGAGTGCATGTAGATAGCGGTTTGTATGTGTTTTCTTCTGGTAGATGGTGTGTCCTAGGGAGCCATTGGGTTTTTTGTATACCAAGATATCTAGGAAGGGAAGTTGATTGTTAGCTTCTGTTTCCATGGTGAATTGTATTTTGGGGTGTAGGCTGTTGAGGTGTGTGAGGAAGTTGTTCAGTTTTTCTTTCCCGTGTGGCCAGATTATGAAGGTGTCATCTACGTATCTGAGCCAGAGTTTGGGTTTGTGATCATATTTTTCTAGAGCTTGTGTTTCAAAGTGTTCCATGTAGAGGTTTGCGGTGACAGGTGAGAGGGGTGATCCCATGGGTGCTCCTTCTATTTGTTTGTATTTTTGTCCGTTGTAGGTGAAGTATGTATTGGATAGACAGTGGTTGGTCAGATCTAGGATGTGCTGGGGTGGTTGTATTTGTTTTGGATGGCTGTCAAGGCTTCTTTTATTGGCACTTGGGTGAAGAGGGATATGACATCGAAGCTCACTAGTAGGTCGCTGGGTTGTAAGTTTTGTTTCTTTATGATCTCTATGAACTGGAATGAGTTTCTTACATGTGAGTTGATGGATTCTGCATAGGGCTGTATTTTTTGGTGAGAAATTTGGCTAGGTTTTGTAGAGATGAGCCTATGGAGCTGACTATTGGTCTAAGTGGAGTTCCTTCTTTGTGTATCTTGGGGAGACCATAAAGCTTAGGGCATCTGGATGATTTCTCTCTGGGTATGATTCTTTGCTGGATTTCTTCACTGATGGGGGAGGCTTTTATTTTGGATCTGGTGGTTTTTTCTAGGTAGGTGGTGGGGTCTGTCTTTAGAGGTTTGTATGTGGGGTCTAGGAGTAGGTTGGTTAACTTGGTTTGGTAGTCAGATGTGTTCATAACCACTGTCGCGTTGCCCTTGTCTGCTGGTAGGATTATTATGCTGGTGTCTTCTTTCAGGTTACGTAGTGCAGTTTGTTCTTCTTTGGATAAGTTGCTTTTGGGTGGTTTGCTAGTGCAGAGGATGTTGGTGATTTCGAGTCTGATTCTATTAGCATCTTCAGGGTTGGTTTTGGTCAACCAATCAGAACACATCCAAACCCCCAACCAATGAGAACACACCCCCACCCAATCAGAACACAGCCAAGCCCCCACCCAATCAAGTCACACCCCCACTAGCAGTTAAAAGGAAGAAGCAGCTGCAAGCTCACATCACTCTGAGAAGCACAGAGCTGAAGACAGAAGCCTGAAGATGATGAATGAGACTTCATCAAACGTTGCCTAGATACTTCCAATCTTACACAGGAGAAAACCCGAATAACCAAAGATCCACATACAAATACCCACGAGAACCTCAGAAATATATATATATATATATATATATATATATATATATATATATATATATATATATATATATATATATATATATATATATATATATATATATATATATATATATATATATATATATATATATATATGTTTTCTGAGGTTCTCGGGTATTTGTATGTGGATCTTTGGTTATTCGGGTTTTCTCCCGCGTAAGATTCAAAGTATCTAGGCAACGCGTTCGCGAGGTCCCACTCGCCATCTTCAGGCTGGTGCTTTCGGCTTAGTGCCAGTGCAAGCAGTGTGTGACCGGAGCTGCCATCTCTCTATATATACAAGTGGTGGGGGATGGTGTTTACACAGCCCATTATACCAACACAGCCATTATACCATACCAGCCATTACACAGCCCATTATACCAACATCAACTCCATCAACCAATCAAGAGGCTGCAGCACAGCCAACCAGCCCAGCACACCATCCCCCACCACTTGTATATATAGAGAGATGGCAGCTCCGGTCACACACTGCTTGCACTGGCACTAAGCCGAAAGCACCAGCCTGAAGATGGCGAGTGGGACCTCGCCGAAACGTTGCCTAGATACTTTGAATCTTACGCGGGAGAAAACCCGAATAACCAAAGATCCATATATATATATATATATATATATATATATATATATATATATATATATATATATATATATGTGTGTGTGTGTGTGTGTGTGTGTGTGTGTGTGTGTGTGTGTGTGTGTGTGTGTGTGTATGTATATGTATATGTATATATTCTGAGGTTCTCGTGGGTATTTGTATGTGGATCTTTGGTTATTCAGGTTTTCTCCCACGTAAGATTGGAAGTATCTAGGCAACGTTTCGATGAAGTCTCATTCATCATCTTCAGGCTTGTGTCTTCTGCTCTGTGCTTCTCAGAGTAATGTGAGCTTGCAGCTGTTTCTTCCTTTTAACTGCTAGTGGGGGTGTGACTTGATTGGGTCGAGCCTTGGCTGTGTTCTCATTGGGTGGGGGGGTGTTCTCATTGGTTGAGGGTTTGGCTGTGTTCTGGTTGGTTGGGGGGTTGGCCGTGTTCTGATTGGCTGGAGGTGTGTTCTGTTCAGGTGGGGGCTTGGTTGTATGTGTGTGTGTGTGTGTGTGTGTGTGTGTGTATCTATCTATGTATTGCAGAAGTTACCTTTTATCAGCTATGTATCAGTCAACCAAATATATCTGCTCATAAAGTTCTGCAGAATTACATTTCTACTGTTTTGTTTTAAGCTTGTGACTGTAATAGTACTAGGGCAAGAAAAAGAACTACTGAACGGGAAACCATAAGTGGCTATATAAAATATAACAGTAAGTTTGCAAATTTAAATATGCTGAGCAAGGAGCAACTTGTCACCTCTCTCAGTCATTTTTTTTCCTTCTGAATTAATATTGTTCCTGAAAAGAACATGACACTATTGAGAGCAAAACTGCAGATTTCCAAGAGTTCAGTAATAGCTTCTATGAAAGTTAAAATAATTCTCTTGACCTCAATAGATGCATAAAATGGAAGCCTGAATGTTGAATGCCAATATTTGCATTTCCAGAAATTAGATGAACAGAAATGTGCTAGCTGGCATTTGAATTGTCAGGCAACCAGTTTCTTGGCAGTCAGATATGCTGCTTTCCCCCCCCAGATACACAATGCATATTTTTTTTTTGTTCCAGAATTTTAAGTAGGAATTTTAAGAGGGGAGAGGAAGCTTACATTTGGTCCAGGCCTATCAATTAATGCACTCATGTACTCCTTTATTTTCCTTTCTTATAGCCTTCCTCTCAAATCTTTTAATCCAATTCATGCTTTTTTTTAAAAACCTATTTCAAAGTTGAATTTGTTTGATCATTTAACTTAGTGGATTCACTCAACCCATATTTTCCAGTTTGGCCCAGACTGAGAAATACCTCATATTTCTTACATTCTTGAACCATAAATCACAACTTCATTCCTTCTTCTTTCTGAGGGCAGTAGAGGAGAGGAGGAAAAGGGATTCAGCAGGCACAATGAACAAGCCAGGTTAGTCACCTCTGAATCTATGACATGGTGATTGAGAGACCTAAAATATATATGGCTGAAGGGCAGTGATTGATCTGCTGCTAAGATATGGCACCAAATGGAGTCCTTGAAAAGAGGAGGAGGAGGAAGATAATGAGTACATCTTCAGATGCTTCAGAATCAGTAATATTGGTCTCTTTTCTCCCGGCTACTTCTCTGTGCTTTTAACAGCTGTGCAAGAAGCAGAAATGAGTACAGAAGGTTATTTGGTTTATTTATATCATTTATCTTTAGCATGATGATTGAATCTGAGTCCTAGTCATTGCATAGTCCTCTTCTTCTCCCCTGATGCAAATAACAGATAGACGTGTTATATTAAAGGCTTCAAAAGTTTATTTTCTTAGTAGAAGAAAAAGAAATATAAATACAAACAAAATTGAAATAAGTGATAGAAAATGGCAATTCCTAGAAGTGTCAGCTTTTCTCAGGTTCAAGTTCACAAATGAATCACAGAAAAGTGAAAAAGGAAAGGAAAAAAAATATGATTCAGAATTTATTTTCTCCCCCAAACCTTTGTGCTTTCAATCTTCTATAAAAAGCCTTGGAAATAGTCAAAGATGATTATTTTTAAGTTGATCTTAAAAGGAAGTTAAACATTTAAACACCCACAAAATGGCTTTATTGGCAGCCTGTATGGAACCCTGGCTGTAAATAGAATCATTTATTTTAAAAAAAGATAGCTTCATTTTTCCACTGGGTCATTTTCAGGATTAGCAGTGTGGGATTAATCCAGGCATAGTGATAGAAAATCTCAACAGTGGGATACAGTAATCCAATTATTAATAAGCATTTTTCAAGTGTAAAATCTGTTCCCAATCAAACATGTGCTGCACTTTCATTTACATATACACAAAGTTTCATGGTCATATTCACTATTCACATTAACTCTTTGTGAACTACAGGAGTTTCTACTGAAAAATTATTCATCAATATAAGCAATGCAAACACCAGAAAAAGGCTATAAATTTGACTCTATAATATGTTTGCTGTCAGTAAGCCCCATTGCCTTCCAAATGGGAAGCCTCTTTGTCTTCAGCTACCGCAAAGAACTATTGGATGATGGGAGCAAAATACATATTTATTTACAAATATATCAGTGCAGTCTAGAATAGTTCTTCTACCATTGCCTCTTAACCTACTGTCTCTGAAGTTAAATTTGCACACATTCAAGACACTTTAATTGCACCTAGGCAACCTCCATCAGAGTACAGCTGTACAGAACACAGAACACAGCTTTTTTCTGTATTAATGCCTGGAATGCCTTCAATAAACTATGCAATGGGATTGAAAATAGCAAAACAGATGAAACAGAAAATACTACATCTGATGTTCCTAAGATTTCAAATATATACAGTTGTGCTCATAAGTTTACATAACCTGGCAGAATTTATGATTTCTTGGCTCTCGCTTAATGACCAGGTCCTTTCTTAATGGCCAGTTGCTTAGCAAGTGTTCTAATTTACAACTGACCTCCACAGAGCTACTTGGCCTGTTTTTGGAGTTTTGACAGCCACACATACACATACACACACCCTTCTAACCCTGCTATTCTTTGATTCTGTAAGAATCTCTTGCTGGAGCAGAGGGTTGGACTAAATCAGTGGTCGCGAACTGGTGGGCTGGGTGGTGGCTGTGAGAAAATTTTGGTGGGCCACAGAGAAATCTCACCCCCAGAGTACCCCCACAAAGCAATTAATCCAGGCTGTGCAGAAACACAAGGCTGCGCCACCCACATGGCCAGCGGGAACCCTCCCCGCCCACTCACTCCTTACCCGGTAAACTTGCCTGCTAAATTGCTATTTTTCCTTTTTCTGACCATCATCTGTTCTGCTGTGCTGGGAGATTTAGATTAGCTATGAAGCAGGAAATGGTTGGATTTCTTGCTTTCTAGCTAGTCTTTAGATTTTCAGCCGAACCTCCCTTAGGACTGAAGGTTTGCTTGTAAGCAAATTCAGTGCAGACTCACGGCAAGCAAATTTGAGAGATTGAGCTAGCCGATGGCAGACAGATAGATCACTGAATGATTCTATGAGCAACTCAATCTGCCTCAATCTGCCTGCTTTTGGGTAAAAGTTGCTCTTTTTTAAAATAAAAAATTCAATATTTACATGCATGGTGTGTTGTGAGTTAATTTTGTGAGTTTGCTTGCTAGCAAATTTTATGAGTTTACTTGCAAGCAAATTTTATGTGACAGACTGAACTAGCCAATGGCAGATAGATAGATCTCTGAATGAATCTGTGATTCTGTGAGCAACTCAATCTGCCTACTTTGCCTTATTTTGGATAAAAGTTGCTCTTTTTTTATAAAAAATTCAATATTTATAAAATATTTATAATATTTACATACAAGCCATGCCCAGCCAGTCACATGACCACCAAGCCACACCCACAAATTATCTGTGCCCACAGAACCAGTTCGTGGTCCCTGGGATATAAAATTATAAGTTTGGTGGTCCCTGAGGTCCAAAAGGTTGGCGACCCCTGGACTAGATGATCTCTGAGATCCCTTGCAGGCCAGTCCTAGATTGCTGTGCTGCTTCAAAGTCTTCAGAAGCCAGAGTTTATGTCCTTCCTTCCTCTCCTTTTTTTCTCCCTCCCACTTTCCCTCTTTCCATGTATTTATCTATTCATTCATATATCTCATTTACTTTCTCCTCTCTTCTTTCTTTCTTTCTTTCTTTCTTTCTTTCTTTCTTTCTTTCTTTCTTTCTTTCTTTCTTTCTTTCTTTCTTTCTTTCTTTCTTTCTTTCTTTCTTTCCCTTTCTTTCTGCCCCTTCCTTCCATCCCCTTTCTTCCTTCCACTTCCTTTCTCTGTCCCTTTTTCTTTCTTTCCATTTTCTCTTTCTTTTCTTTCTTGTATTTTCGTTCTTTCTTTCTCTCTCACTTTCTTTCTCTCTCCCCCTCTCTCTTTACCTCTTTCTCTCTCTCTTTTGTATCCCCAACTCTTTCTCTCTCTCCCTCCCTCTCTCCCTCTTTCTCTTTCTTTCTTTCTTTCTGCCCCTTCCTCCTTCCCTCTCTCCTTCTAAAGCTAGGAAGCCCACCTGAAACACACACATACACACACACCCAGGGGTGGGATTCTCTCTTTCCCTCTCTTTCTTTCTCTTCCCCCCCCTCTCCCCCCTCTCTTTCTCTTTCCTCCCTCTTTCCCTCTCTTTCTTTCTTTTTCTTTTTGTCCCTTCCTTCCATCCCCTTTCTAACTTTCACTTCCTTTCTCTCTCCTTTTTTCTTTTTTTCTTGCTCTTTCTTTCTTGCTCTTTCTCTCTCACTCTCCCTTCCTCTTTCTTTTTTGCCCTTCCTTCCTTCCTTCCTTCCTTCCTTCCCTCCCTCCCTCTCTCTCTCTCTCTCTCTCTCTCACACACACACACACACACACATGAGTGGGTGGCGGGAGAAGAAGAAAGTGAACACCCCCAGAAGTTACTGCCACTTGCTTCTCCTGGGGCTGCTCACTTCATCCGGCGGCATCAGTTATGGGAAGCGGATGTAAGAAGAAGAAAGCGAATAGCCACAACCTCCCTTTCAGATCACAGGAAAGCCCCAGCTGGTGGCCAGGCGGGAGGAAGCCCAGGACGGGCGCAAGGTGGAGGAGGCACTGAAAAATCCTAGGTGGTGGGGAGACGCACGGATAGATCCCCCCCCTCTCTCTCTCACACACACACACACACATGACTGGGCGGCAGGAGAAGAAGAAAGTGAGCAGCCCCTCCCTTTCGGAGCCTTTCTGCTGCTTGCTTTTCCTGGGTGGTGGCAGTGCACACCCCCGCCCCACCCCAATCCTCCCAAAGGAAACGGGTGGCTTTTGGTGGGTGGCGGAGACACCCCCCACCCCACCCCGATCCTCCCAAAGGAAACAGGTAGCTTTTGGCATGTGGCAGCAGCAATGGTGGCAGGGGGCTTTGAGCACCCCCACCCCACCCTGATCCTCTGAAAAAAAACCAGACCTCCACATGTGGCAATGGCCATGCATGTAGAAGTACTTTGGGAGGGTGGGGGGGGGTGCTGCTCAAGGTCTGCAACTTACTGCATTGCAGCCACCAAGTGGTAAGGAGAGCTGGTGTGCCACGTGGCAGCTTAGCCAGCCAGCCAAGACCAAGGTTGGTGTAGGCTGGATAAGGCCCAGGGAGCCTCAGAGATGGCAGCAGGAGATCCAGGGAATCTTGGAGATGGCAGCAGAAGGCCCTGGGAGCCCCAAAGATGGCAGTGGGAGGACCTGGGAGTCACAGAGATGGCAGCGGGAGGCCCAGGGAGTGCCAGAGATGGCTGCAGGAAGTTTGGGGTGGCCTGGGGACAGTGGGGGAAGGGCTAGCATGACTCGCAGACTTACCTGTAAGCAGGCAGAGTAGCAAAGAGGCTTGTCACAGCGAAAGGCAGGCAGCAATGGCTGCCCTGGTGGGTGGACAGAAGCAGACTGCAGGCATGTCGCGCATGCACAATAACAAAAACTGGTTCCGGGAGTGGAGGACCAGGCGGAGAGGGGTGGGGCCAGCCATGGGTCCATTTTACTGGTTCTCCGAACTACTGGGAACCATAACAACCAATTCTATAGAACCAGTATGAACCGCTAGAATCCCACCCCTGAATATACCCTCTCCTCATTTAGGGACTGTAATTTATTCCCTAGTTTGGGAGCAAAATGGTTGTTAAGCAAATGGGGTGGAGGGGAGAAAGATTATTTGTTGCTGTTCTGCTATCTAGATAAAGTTCTCTCATACTATTACTCTCAAAATTAATCCCACTCTCCTGCTGTTCTGATTTTCTTATGTTCAGTGCTTATATGTGAATGCTGATATGTGATGTGAACTTTATAATCATTGTTACCCTTGTCTCGATTAGCTATAGACAAGATGCTTTAGCAGTAAATGTCATCCTCTTGGGAGTTGGTGACAGTGTTGACAGCTGCAAATGTCTTCTCCTGAATCTTTCCTTTGGATATGACCATGCTAATCTTTCTAGCTTTTTCTTCTTTGTTTCCCACAATGTTTTCATATTTCTGCAATCCTAAAGGTTATCCAATCCTATGTTGGATTATTCCAAGCCTGCCACTATCTCCTTTTCTTTTAATGACAGTTAAGACAGTCAACCTCAATGGAGTTTAAAGAAAGGAATGGAAGCAGCAAAATAAAGATTATATGAACATTTTGCCAGGATTTGCTATTGCTTGAAATGCATTGAGTCAATTCCAGATCTCTAGTTATTCAGGGACAGTACTAGAAAGAAGATGTGATTAAAGGTGGTTTTATGTAATGTTGCCATCTTTTAGAGACTCCTCAAACCATCAATTTGTAATGGTATAATATACTTTTATAGCTTTTCTATCACAAATTTGTAGCATAGTCTCAGGCTATGTTTTCCTTTATCCTCTTCACTAAAAGAGCTACCCAAAATTTGAACTACCTCCCTGCCTTATGAAGTAATAGCATATATTCTTTTATAGGAATGGCTTTTGTTTTTCTAAATATGAAAATATATTTGATAACAAATGTTAAAAAAAAATTAATGCCAATTTCAAACAGATGGCAGAGAATCTAAACATATCTGGGAGGATATAAAAGTTGTCAGGATTGGCATGGGCAAACAAATTTAAAAAAAAAAATCCAAACCAACATGAAATAAAATATGGCTTCCAAGTTCTAATTTAGCAAGTCTTCTTCCATGCAGTCAGTCTTTCGGTTGTCTGAAAGTCTAGAGTTTGCAGTCAATAAATATTGTAACAAGCTACTACTCCAGCTGTTGAAGCCAAAAGATAGTGGACTGTAGAAGAATGGAGCAAGAGATAAATGGCAGAAAGCTTTTGTTTTTAAGCTGATTCTGCTCTATGAAATATGTAATCCACAGTTTCTTCTAGACAGTGCATTGAATCTGCTGTTGCTGCAAAGAATTCTGCCTCTCAGTTTCTTATCACCATCCTTTTTCAAAATTTGTATTAAGAACCCAAAATAATAATTGTCTGATTACTGCAGGATCTAATCTGGGTTGGTCACCAGGACCAACCCAGATCGGATCCTGCAACATTTTCCTGGGTCATGTATATTTGCCTTCATTCATGTCTGATTACTAATACTTGCCAACCTATTTCTCTCAATTCTTGCTTGCTGAATTTCTTACTTTTGATGCTCCCTAGCTTTTGTGCACTCAGTGTTTTCATATCATGTCAAATATATCCATGTCTTTGGTGGGGCCTACAGCCTTTCTTCTTCTATCACTAGTAAGCTCTATGGATGGTGATAGTGTGTGTCTCTTCTGCTTCCCGAAGTCCTAAGGCTCTCTAATTCATCTTCCAGTCATTTACTTTCTGGTGAGTCTATTCATCTTTTTGCATGGTGTGACAAGCTGCACTCAGATATTGCTTCCTGCTGGCTGTGTACATATTCATACAGAAAACCCAACTTTATTCATTCAAAGAAATGCCAGCTGACAACCTGACTCATAGAGAAATAGTTTCCAATATTTGTAAGCCCTTCCTTAACTCCTGTGATGATCCAGAGTGCACCACAAATGTAACAAAATCCGAAATGTAAATAAATGTCCTTTAATGCCCCCAACTTGACCCCACTGTGCTCAATAATGCTCAGTTGGAGATAAAACTTACTCAAAAATAGTCTTCAAAAGAAAGCAATACAGTCCGAATTTAATGAGCAGATAGAGGTGTAATAAAAAACCAAACAAACTACAATGACGAAATTTCCACAATGGAACAGGGGAAGTATTTACCAAATTCAAGGAGATAACAAGGCACAGTCTGTTGGAAGGATGCCAAACAATATAACTTCAGACCAAAATAAAACACACTTTGTTTCCAGCATTTGCCAGTACACAGGTCCAAACTCTTATGCAGTTCTCACATCTGCAGCCCATGAAGAGGATCAAGGCCTTCTCCTCCTGAGTAGACCACACCTCTCCCTTATTCTCTCTTCCCTGCGTGCCCTAGGATAGATAGGGGGTGGGCCTGGGTCCTCCTCTGACTGCTCAGCCTGCCTCTGCCCTTCTCCAGCCTCCTCCACAACCTCCAGAGCCACACTTCCACTCCCTTTTGGCTGTTCCTCCTCTCCCTCAGAATCAGTCTCCACCAGGGGCATGACAACTCCTAACTATTCTATCTGAATAAGAAGGTTGGGAATAAACCATGACAATGAGGTGGTCACTCAAATAGTTGAACCTTATGCCATAATAGGTAACAATCAACACTTTAGGTTGCACCCAAAAGCCTACTACAACTAATGCAGATAATGCTTCCATTTCCTATCACCTACACAGAGCTGAAGAAGGTTCTTGGATGAGAAGCAAAACATCTTCAAAGAAAAGCAAGAAAGTCCAGTTGCCTCTTGAAAAAGCACCTTTGGGACAACCATAACCTAGATGATTGAAAATCTCCACAGATATGTAGCTATGCACTTTGAGATGAACACTTTTCGAATGGTGTAGGAGCATGCATGGATTTCCATAAAAATTGCAGACTACAGGAACCATCATGCAGAAAGCACAGCTCCACAGCGTAGTCCTTTCAGCAGTTCCAAGAAGGTTCCACACCCATTTGCACTACTCAGATGACTCTGAGAACACAGACAAAACTCCAAGTAGCCTCAACAACTCTCTAAAAGAGTGCAAATGACCAGCTGTCTGCAAGGAATATAAATTGTTCCATTCCCCACCATCCAATCAGAGTAAAAAAAAAACTGCTTGGATGAGAAATGAAATGTCTTTAAAGAAAAATAAGAAAGTCCAGTTGCCTCTTGAAAAAAGCACCTTTGGGACAAACATGACCTGGATGACTGAGAACCTCCATAGACATACTGCAAAGAAGTTACATGAGCATTCTAACATGCCCATAGCTGATCATATTCTGTTTTCTAGGATTCTAGATACTAGGACATAGAAGTAGAACAATATCTCTATTGTATATATTAAAGCAAACTTGTGTAGTTTGCTAAAGTGAAGCTGCTCTCCCATCTGGAGCTGTGAGCACTCTATGTGTTGATTGTTAGTCTCTTTTTCGTGTTTGCATTGTTCTGTGGATTTGTGTAAAGTAAAAAGAGGAAAGACATTTGACTTATTGCCTTATATCATGAATACTATAAAATCAACTTATTTGTGAACCACAGTTACCACAAGTATTGTTGTGACTTTAAATTAGCATTTCTAAAGTACTGCCTTTATTCTTTAAGGTTAATTAAAAATAAATGTTAACCCGAGTAGGAATTGATGTGCTCAGATTATTTCTGATCAGTTCCAAAAGCCACTTTCCATAGGTCAAGTAATAGTCTAAGAATTTTTAAGTGGTGTGTAACATAGGTTTAATTCTTATATATTAAAAGCAATATTTCAATTATATAAATAGGGATCATGATATAATATGTACCTCAAGTTTGGGTACCATTTCTACACTATAACACTAAACTAACACTAACAACAGTGTTGTGGTGAATTATTAATAATAATTATTATTTCCAAATTCAGATGGAACAAAATTTACAACAACATTAAAATTTACTGTGCCAGATATCACATTAGTTGAAGAAAATTACATTTTATTTATAGACCTCACAAACTGTAACAAATGATAACAGAGTAGCTAAAAAATTCTGAAATATTGCCAGTTAACAATTGAAATATAAAGATTATGGGATAAACCATCCAAGATTTTCCCATCATTATTGGAGCATTATTGGAATTGCAAAAGAGCTTAAAAATAGAATTATTTTAATCTCACAACATCTAATTTACAAAAAGATTGTTTTGGACCCTATCTGTATTATAGACATTTCTTAGGCTTTGGGACAAAGCTACAATTGACCCTAAATTACCATTATTTGCTGAACATTCTTCAGAAGAGAATATATTACAACAACAATGCCAACAAATCATTATTGTACTTGAAGCAACAAAGAAATGCTCTAAACAAAAGATATGAAAGGAATAAGGCAGAGAGAAGATTAAATGGGAAGACTGAATTCAGGCATCTTTCCACTTTTGCGTGAAGTCAGTATATTCTGAAAGAAGACAGATCTGAAAAAAAGCTTTTCAAGTGTTTATATTACAAAGAAGATTTCTTCCCCATCTATTTTGTACATTATCCTCTCAAGTAAACTCAATCCATAATCCAGTTCAGTTGAAGTATTAGGCTTTAAAAGAATTTAATCCCATTTATTCCCATTAGATTAAATACGCTTAAATCTAAGCACTTTGTTCTAAGCCAGTTAGTTGCCAATTATAATGCAGTGCTGATGTATGGAGTATCTTTTGCATTAGGAGATGTGAATATATTATATCAGTAGCATTCTTACTTTTGAAGAGCTTTGAAAAGGTAGACTTTTCTAAATAGACAAAGGTCTATTGATTTGAAGAGAAAACACTAAATTTCATTTCTCTCTGTTTATAAAAGAAATGTTTCCACCTGGTGAAGATAAAAATAGAAAACTAACAGGAGTGTCCATACCGGTGTGTGTGTGTGTGTGTGTTCACAAATATCAAATCTCACTCCCCTCTTTGTTTTTACATATTATATGTTTTTCTTTTTTTTTACCCCTTCCTTGTGAAGATTCCTCAAACCTGGTTTATTTATTTATATTATATTATTACTAACTAAATATAGCCACACATGTAATGTTTGTGATTCTAGGTGGCACAGACAATTAAAAGAACAAAAACAAATAAAATGATTTTAAAAAATCCCCAAAACCATTTAAATACAATAAAAGAGTTAAAACAAAACAAAGGAAACAAACCTGAAGAATGCATTCTGAGCTTACAAACAACACAACCATTTAATGGGCTCCATACTTCCACGGGTTCCTCAGGTTCAAATGACAAAATCAAGTTCTAAGGGACTTCTGGAAGGCCAAAAGGGTTAGGGCCAATTTCACTTCATTCCAAGGTTTCAAGGTGCAGCTTCCATTGCTGAAAAAGCTCTCCTTCTGGGTCTCACCAAACAAATCTCCTTGACTAGTGGGACCTAGTCAATGACTCTCCTGCTAGACCCGATGAAATGGATAGATTTAACTGGGGAGAAGGGTCCTTCAGATAGGCTGGCCTTATGCCATGTAGGGCTTTAAAAATCCAAACCAGTACCTTGAATTGACCTGGAAGAAAACTGGCAACCAATGTAGCTTGTGGAGCAAAAGTAACATGCAGTTCTAGGAACACACGTAACTTCCCAAACCACTGTATTTTGCATAGTAGTATGGCTTCCAGATGCTTCAGACATCTTCTGATAAAAAGGGAATGGGAAATTGCCCACATGTGCTTCAGACAACTGCTCTTACAAGCAGACTGCATAATTGTGGTTTTCTGTAGATTTGAATGCCAGGAGACAACTGGATTAACTGTCTACTTTGCAACTTCAGTTGACTTTTAAAGTACATTAAGTTTGCAAAACTAATGTTTTACGCACTTTCAGCAATTGCTCATAAAATTCTAAGCTAATAGAGACCTTCAGAACAAAAAATTGAAAACTCCAGGTGAGTTCATCTTCAATCCTGAATGAAAGAAAAAAAATCATCAGCTTAAGAATTTAAAAAATCTGAAATTAACTTCATGTATAAAAGTAAGAAAAGTGAGATAGATATATAAATAAAATAAAAAACCTAAATATGAATTTTATTTTAGAAAGTTATAAACAGACTAGAGGTCCACATAAAATTGGAATATTGAAATATTTACAATAAGATTGTGTGGAATTAATTATAAAGAATAAACAATTTCTCAAAGAAATATATTCTGTTTTGGTATTTACAAGTCATAAAAGAGATTAGCAAATTCATGATTTCAAAAACTGGGACTAGAGGGGCCTAAAAATTTTAGGTAGAGGAAAGATTTACATGCCGGTAAATGTAACAAAATGTTATAACCATAAAAATATTGAAGAAGATTTTTGAAGAATGAAATCATAAAACAGTAGCCACAATATCAGCAATGTCAGTAATAATGTTTGCTTCTATGGAGAGACTGTATCCACAAATATTATTGAAGAAATGACAGATCTAGAACAAATTTTGTCTGACAAGATAAACATAGTATTGAAAGTGACAGGCCAAAATAATGAGTTAGAAAAGGATGATTCACTGGATCAATAAAATAATCTGGCTGAGGCTTTAAAATTTAAATAGGAAATACAAAGAATAAACCAAGAGAGTGTCCTGGGTAATTTTTTCCTAGTGAATTTATAAGACCTTGTTAAAGCCTTGAAGAAGAAATGAATAGCAATCAAATCCTACTACAAATTTGGAGGAAGACTTGAATTAAGACTGTTAGAAGTAAAAGGAAAAATATATAGAATTGTAGAACTGGAAGAGACCTTGGAGGTCTTCTAATATAACCCCTTTCCCTAGTCAGGATCCTTTATATTATCTTGGACAAATGGCTGTCTAATTGTTTCATGAAAACCTCCAGCAACGAAGCACCCACAACTCCATGAGTCAAGCTGTTCTCACTGTCAAGAAAGTCCTCCTTAATTCCAGGTTGGATCTCCCTATGACAATCTTCCACCCATTGCTTCTTGTCTTGCCTCTGGTGCTATGGAGATTAAATGGATGCTGTCTTCCCTGTGACAGCCCTTCAATTATTGGAAGACTGCTTTGATGTAATCCCTAAGACTTCTCTTCATTGAATTAAATACACTAGCTTCCTTAACTGTTCATCTTGTGATTTAGCCTCCAGAACCTTTATCATATTTTAAAGAGTTTGCACTCTTTCTGGGCCTTTTTTGTATTGTGGTGAGTGGAACTGGGCACAGTATTCCAAAGTGACCCCATGAATGCAATATAGAACAGTACTATGACATAAAATACATAAAATACAACGAGAAGAGTCCTCCACTCTTCTACTTGCATAACAGCATTGAAGACTTGTTGTACTAATACTAAAAATGTCTTATTCTCTCTTTTTTCTTTTGACAACTGAATCTCAGAATGGACTTAAAATAGAGTTGGGTAGCCATATAAATTTTCATAAATACTATCAATAAATAAGCATTTATCTTAATGTGAAAAGATAATTATCATGACTCCATACAAAGTACCCTATCGTGTATACTTTTATTTCATTATTTATTTCATCATTTTATATCATCAGCCACTTCTCATATGTGTCTCCACATTTTCACATCTATTTAAGTGAAGAACAGAAAACTACCTGGGGAGCTAATATATCTAGATTTTTAGTATCATTTCAAACACATAATAATGGTAATTTTTAAAAGGAATCTTGAGGGCTGCCAAGTAAAAATTTAATATATTTTTGTTATATAGTGTGTAAAATAATCATAATCATAATTATTTTTGTCTCTTTCTCCTCCCCACCCCCTTGTTTAAATGTAGATTGGAGATAAAATGCAAGCTAATGCCAGTAATTTTAATTTTCCTGCTGAGTAGTCAACCCCAAAGCCAGCTTTTTTAAGCACATAATTTTAAAGGCTTAAACAAGATTTTATAGGGAAAAAAATCCAATCATTTGGACAGGAAAACTATAGGTTGAAAAACATTGCCACTTAAAATTAATTACAGGCCCCTTTAAAGCTTTTTGCTGGAGGAAAGAAATTTCACCAATACAAATTGGATAAAATATGAATTAGAAACTAGACAGTGGGAGTAGGAAGAGATGAATCAATTTCAATTTCACTCAGTGTCTTGTTTTCATGAGTCTAAATTTACTTTGGTTTCTTTCCACAACAGTTTCAGAATTTTGCTGCTTTCATCTTATGAAAGCAGCAAAATTTACCCTCAACCACAACCCTACCTCAACCCATCCACCATCACCCAAGACTAGGCACGCACGCCCCCAACTACCTCAATTCCTACTACTGCCGGCCTTAAATGCAAACTACTCAATGCAAGAAGCCTCGTGAATAAAATACCTGAATTTCTCTTCCTCCTAAATATGGCTAACTTCGACATTATATTTGTCTGTGAAACATGGCTCAATGCATCTCTCCCCGACTCCATTACCACAGTAAGAGACTATCATGTTTACAGATCAGATCGTGAAAATCGTCGAGGAGGTGGAGTTGCTATATTCAATAAAAAATCCTTACATCTAAAAAATATCCAAGTTACCCAGGAGTTTGCCCTTCCTGAAACCATCATCTGTGAACTATCCTCTAATATCACAATTCGATTCTTACTATGTTACAGAGCACCTGATTATGACATCGAACATGTAAACAAGCTAAATACATTACTAACATGGGCTGCATCCTGCCCATACCCTTTTATCCTTCTTGGTGATTTCAATCTACCTCATATTAACTGGACCCTAAATGATTGTACAACTGAAATCATACACACAACCTTCTACAATGCTATTACAAATCTGGGACTGGAACAACTAGTAACCAACAACACTAGACTAAACAACTGCCTCGATCTCATCTTCTGCAACAGTTTGAACCTAATCTACGGAATACAATCTAAAGAACCCTTTTCCAGTAGTGACCACAATATGATCGACTTTTGTCTCAACATACATCCACACAAAAATCACCACAATGATGTAATCCCCTATTGTAACTTCAAAAAAGGCAACTATGATCTTATAGACAACGATCTCTCATCCCTTGATTGGCAATCTCTATTCACTGGATGCAATACTGTTGAAGACCATTATAACATATTTTTACTTGAAGTCAAAAGAGTCATCAAACTATATGTACCAACAACAACTCCCAAAACAAAACAAAAAGCAGATTACCCATATCAATAAGGAAACTTCAATCCAAAAAGAGATCACTCTGGCGGAAAAACAAATCTGGTCACGCTTGCCAATTTCAAAAACCGATACAAAAATCTATGCCACCAGATAAAGACCGAATGCACCAATTATCACATTAAACAAGAGGAAAACCTTCTAAGCACCAATTCCACCCGCGCTTTTTACAATTTTGTAAACAACAAACTAAAAGACTCAAGGTCCATCCCTCCCTTGATAGGACCTGATGGTAAAGACTGCAACGACGACACCATTAAAGCCAACATCTTTAACACATTCTTCGGCTCAGTATTTGTAAACAGCAATGGATCATGCCCAATATTTCCTAGCCGTACCACAGATAACAACAATGATCTAATACATATCGATTTCACAGAAGACAATGTTGAAAAAGCAATACGCAACCTAAAACCATCTCTATCTATTGGACCGGATGGAATATGTGCCTACTTCTTAAGAAAGCTATCCTCTGCCATAGCCAAACCTCTAAGCATAATCTTTGAAAAATCCTTCAGAACCAGCTCCTTGCCTAACCTATGGTCACAAGCCACAGTCATCCCCATCTTCAAAAAGGGAGACCCAAGCCTAGTTGAAAACTACAGGCCAATCTCCTTATGCTGCGTCACCTGTAAAGTCATGGAATCAATTATTAACCAATCCATCATCCTTCACTTAGAGACAAATAACCTACTCTCCAATAAACAATTTGGTTTCAGGAAAAAACTATCCTGTAATCTGCAACTCTTACACTGCAAAAACATATGGACGACACAACTCGACCAGGGCAAAACAATAGACGCAATCTACATAGACTTCTGTAAAGCCTTTGATTCAGTGGTACACGACAAACTACTCCTAAAAATAAAATCCTATGGTATCTCTGGACAACTGAATAACTGGATAGAAGCATTCCTGTCAAACAGACAACAAATGGTCAAAATCGGGAGCGTCCTATCAAATCCAGTACCTGTCAATAGTGGTGTTCCCCAAGGCAGTGTTCTAGGACCAACTCTCTTCATACTCTACATAAACGACCTCTGTGATCATATTAAGAGCAATTGCGTTCTCTTCGCTGATGATGTAAAGCTGTTCAACACCACAGACAATACTGCTACACTACAAAAAGATCTTGACTATGTATCCGAATGGTCAAACAAATGGCAACTTCAAATCTCAACAAATAAATGCTCTGTCTTACATATTGGCAAAAAAAATCAGAAAATAAAATACAAGCTGAATAGTCAAGATCTTGTTGATGACCCAAGCTCTGTAAAGGACCTTGGAATACTCACCTCTAATGATCTAAGTGCTAGAGCCCACTGCAACTACATAGCCAAAAAGGCATTAAGAGTTGTTAACCTAATCCTATGCAGCTTTTTCTCTGGTAATATCATACTACTAACCAGAGCATACAAAACATTTGCTAGACCAATACTCGAATACAGTTCATCAGTCTGGAATCCACACTACGTATCTGATATTAGCACAATTGAGAAAGTCCAGAAATATTTCACAAGAAGAGTTCTCCACTCCTCTACTCGCTGTAGAATACCTTATGCCACCAGACTTGAAATTCTAGAACTAGAAAACCTTGAATTACGCCGTCTTCGGTCTGACTTAAGCATGGTATACAAAATCATACATTGCAATGTCCTACCTGTCAATGAATACTTCAGCTTCAACCATAACAACACAAGAGCACACAATAGATACAAACTCAAAGTAAACCGCACCAAACTTGATTGCAGGAAATACGACTTCAGCAATAGAGTGGTCAATGTCTGGAATACTCTACCCGACTCTGTAGTTTCCTCCCCAAACCCCAAAAACTTTAACCTTAGACTGTCTACTATTGACCTCACCCCTTTCCTAAGAGGTCTGTAGGGGGCGTGCATAAGCGCACCAACGTGCCTACCGTCCCTGTCCTATTGTTTCTCCTATTCTTTTATTTTTCTTATATGTAACCATTTCATGTATTCACAACTATGTATACATTTATACTTATTATCTTGTAAACAATTGGCAAATCAAATAAATAAAATAAATAAATAAATAAATAAGCCCTCACAAATATTTTCATGAGATTCTTTTTTAATACACAGTTCAGCATGTTTTTAATGTATTGACTTTTTCAATGGATTATTCTCCAATACTGCACAATTATATTTATTTGTCAAATTTATAACTTGTAATGATTTGGGGCAGATTAAAAACAAAACCAAATGTAATAAGACAAATAAAAAATGGCATTTACCAGGAAATCAATGTACCCCACTCACATTTAACCAGATACATATGCCATCTAAGCCAGAGCACAAGGAAAAACCTCAGCTGTGTAAACCTCATTTGAAGGACAGCAGGGTCCTTTAGGGCAGTGATCCCCAACCTTTCTTAGGCCGCGGCCCGGTATCCCCAACCTTTTTTATGGCGCGGTCCGGTACCGGCATCAGCTGGGCGCCGCCATCTTTTTTTGATGAAAAAGTGCTTCCGGTGACCTCACCGAAGCACTTTTTCATCAAAAAGATGGCGGCGCTTGCTGGTGAGCTTTTCCGGTAGAAATGGCTTTCTACCCGAAAAGCTCACGAGCGCTGGCGCCGCCATCTTTTTGATGAAAAAGTGCTTCCGGTGAGCTTTCTACCCGAAAAGCTCACCGGAAGCACTTTTTCATCAAAAAAAGATGGCGGCGCCCAGCAAACCAGCGGCCCGGTAGGACTTGTTCCACGGACCGGTACCGGTCCGCGGACCGGTGGTTGGGGACCCCTGCTTTAGGGTTTGTCTCCTGGGTCTCATCAGATGGCACTGCTTTAAAGAAAGCACCCAGAATATGCTTATGCTGGCAGATGTTACAGGACATGGGTTTGTAAGTAACAACCAACACCTTGAATTGCATCTAGAACCTAACCCATAGAGCACATTTTTCCTTCTGTCAGAAATACGACATGGATTTACTTCCATAACTGCTTGTATTCCTGACCTGCTGCCTCAGAGTGGTCTTCAAGGACGGTCCCATATAAAGTATTACAACAGCTCATCTGCAAGGTAAGTAAAACAAGACTCAGCTGTGAGAAGAGATTCCCAGTCTAGGAAGGGTCCCAAATGGTGCATCAGATAAAAGGGAGCAAAGATTCTCATGGCCTCACCTGCTGCTTGCTTTTTGAGCAGATGCTATGAATTCAAAAGGACTCCCATGACTCTTAAATTGCAAACCATTTCTGTCTGGTTTGATGAGTACCACCCCTTACGACCCAAAAGTGGAAAACTCCCAGGACCAATTATTTAATGTTTTTATTATCTATATCATAGGATATTAATTGCACTAAGCATGATAATAGCTGCCTAAAGAGACATGTATGCATTGCAATCTCTGATTAATGTCATAACATTTTATTTTAGTTTAAAAGAAAACAATAAGGGAATGTTTGAGAGTAAATGGAATAAAACATGTTAGTACCTACTTCAAGATTTTGTATTCACAAACTATATTGCCATCTTTATTCACCTAAGGAAGGAGGCAGTATTGGAAAGAAAAAGAACAAAAAGTACTGATAATATCAATTATAAAAAGTTTCCATTATGCTTAATATTCTTTTAAGCAGGTTTTTTTTTTCTGGTTCAATTTTCCTACTCAGCTAAACTTTGGTTTGATAGCAGCAACAATCTTATAATTACCACTGAGTGTAAACAGAGTTCAAATGATTATTTGTCTGTGAGCATATTTATCTGAATATCAATATCTTCAAAATTTATGACTATAGCAAAATCTCTTTCAGCCTTATGGTGTACATTGGTGGCTGCGTATCTGTGGAGAATGTTTACAAGCGTAAGAAATATTTTGTACATAGTAGACTTTTTAACTGGTACCTTCTTTATAACTTGCTGACTGGGAATAGAAATCGACTGGTAAAAAATTCTTCCTCACTTACAAAATTTGTAGCTTTAAATGCAGGCAATGAGGCATTTTGATTAAGGAGATTATGCTGTGTTATGATTTTATACACTGTAGAATATACCCATCAAGTGCTTAAAATACTATTAGATAGAGCATTATGCCTTGCTGCATTGCAAAATTTTGGTTTTGA
The DNA here is from genome assembly GCF_049901735.1 of Notechis scutatus. Lineage (NCBI taxonomy): Eukaryota > Metazoa > Chordata > Lepidosauria > Squamata > Elapidae > Notechis > Notechis scutatus. The sequence goes on along the minus strand of NC_142009.1, from coordinate 108,653,232 downwards.
TCTGGCTGTCTCAATGGACAGGCAATCAGCATACAGGATTTATTATTTATTTCTGTTTGCATAAAATTTATTTCATGATAGTGCTATTAGATTTGAGGAATGGATCGATTGATGAAAAGAAGATTTTAGGTTTTTTTTTAAAAAATCTGTCTTTGACACTTTTTGTTGTCATATTGAACAAGTGCCTCATTACACAATTCTATGTATTACAGTCAATATTTTTAATAGATGAGTTTCCTTTGGTATGAAATAAAGGCTACCATGAAAATGGTTGTGATTTGAATTTGGCAGGGTATATTTTGTACAAGGTGAAGTTAGAATTTTTTCATATTTTTAAGTAAGCCTACTTTATGGTTTACACTATCATTTTTATACTATTTCTACTCCGAATTGTCGGTGATTAGATTTTTCCTCCATTTTCACCAAAATTTAATTGCATGGTTGAGTTTCCATCGTTGTTCAGTTGCCTTTTGAAGAAAAAAAAAGCACCTTTGAAACCATATTCTGACATTTCAGTGTGAATTTCAGTAGCTTGACAAATGAGCCAGGGTGGTGGTCATTCCAGACTAAAGCCATCACAGGCCCTGTTTGGTAATTCCCCTCCCCTGCCCACCAGACACACAGACACTACATAGATGCTTTGTAGCAAAGAAAGATTGATGGTCCATCTTCGTAAAAGAAAGTGAGCATTTGTAGTTTAATTTCAACATTGCAACAAAAGCTTTTTGGAGAGAGAGGAGAAAGAGGAAAGGGAAGCTTTACAGTACTGGGGTGTCAAGAGGTGGCAAAGAGTTGAGCAAGCTTAATATAGTTTGGTGAAAAACTGAAAAGAAGGTCCCTGGGAGTTGTAATCAGTGAATCTAGTAATGAGTTTCTAGAGGGAATGGAGAAACAGAGGTTAGGGAAAAGTCGCTGACGTAATAGGACAATGGTGGGTCAATTACAAGGCATTTAAAAATGCAGTTGCCAATAAATACAGAAAATGGGAGCCCTGAAGTTCAGGATGAAATTTCTGAACAAGGCAGCAACCAGCTCTGGAAAGAAGCAGAATGCCAGACACTAGCCAGTTGCTGCTGGATAGAAATAAGTGCAGCAGACTAATTTCTTGGGTGAACTTAAGAAGACAGAAAACAGCACAGGTGAAAGATGTATTTGCAGCAGGAGTTGGTACATTCATCCTTGTGTTAAATAATTAATGGTGACCTATATTGGAGACAGAACAAACAAAAAATGTGGATCTGTCTAGGACTATACTGAATTACTAACTAGGACATACAAAACATTTGCTAGATCAATATTTGAATATAGCTCGGCTGTCTGGAATCCGCACTGTATTTTGGACATTAATACAATTGTCCAGAAGTATTTCACAGGAAGAGTGCCACACTCGTCTGTTTGCAACAGAATACCCTACACCACCAGGCTTGAGATTTTGAACTTGGACAACCTAGAACTACGCCGCCTATGGTTTGACTTAAGCATAGTATACAAAATCATCTGCTATAATGTAAGTACCAGTCAGTGACTTTTACATCTTCAACTGCAACAATACAAGAGCACACAACAAATATAAACTTAATGTAAACCATTCCAAACTTGATTGCAGAAAGTACGACTTCAGCAACAAAGTGGTCAATGCCTGGAAGTTGACTCTGTTGTTATATCATCAAATCCACTCCTTTCCCCTCAAACTAACCACTATTGACCTCATCTCATTCCTAAGAGGTATGTAAGGGGTGTCCATAAGTGCACAATCATGCCTACCATCCCTGTCCTATTGTCCTCAATTATTCATACCTATTTCCTGTATTTATACTTATGTTTATTCTAATCTCTATTATCTTTTAAGCAATTGACAAATAAATAAAATAAAATAAACTCTATGAGTAACTGCTCATAACTGTGGATCTATACAATTAAAGCAAAAGGTAGAAATTAATTTGCAAGCATTTGCTTGCATTTCCCTAACACAGGAACATCAGGAGACCTAGCCATGGAATGTGCCCAAGACATAATAAGGATTAGTGCCATGCTTCTTACCCCCATTAATCATATAAATGTCAAATGAACGAAGGTTAAGCTGTGTTTAGAATTGCATCCTTAATGTATATTTAATAGTCCTAACCAATTGGAATTATTTTCTCTGTTCCTTTGTACTGCAATACAGTTCCTACTGACTTTAGCATAATGCCTGCTGTTATTAGATACAATAAGTGAACGAAGGCAATTCGGTATTTTCAATTCTCTTTATTTTCTACATTTATGATAAGGTCTTGCTCCTACTTTATATAATGTGTGTGGGTTTTTCCCCCCATCCTTAGTAGACTGTTTATGTTTGAATAAAAGCAAAGAACTGATAAACAGAAGTTGAAAGCATCTGTTTAATTGTATTCAAACAAAGGCTTACCTATTATAAGATGAAAATTGGAGTCTGAAAATAGGTCTGCTCACCACCTTCACAAATTCACAGAAAATAAATGCAGAAAAGATATAAATTGGATTAAAATGATCGGTAGTTAAGTAAGTACAATACACACCTATTTATAAACCAAGTGGATTAGATTTAGGCTTGTTTGTTGCATGTGGTACTTGGCTTATGTTTTACCTATTGAAAACAGGAAAGTAATACATAATAATAGGCTCTGAAGAAACAAGACGACCAAAAATATCAGATTTTTGTGCTTTGGTGTTAGAAAAGACTGTTACAAATACTATGATAATTAAAAAAAGATAAATCAAGATAGCCAAAGAAAAAAAAATCCAGAAACCAAAACAAATAAACCAAGAAATGAAATAAAACATTGCAAAATTTTTACTGATGTTTTAAATGACCAAATTATTATTATTTTTTTCATTTTTATCTCCGTTTTCAAAATTTTCTGTATTAAAATATGAATTATATTCCACCTTTTTTCCCCTTTTGGGTCTAATAGAAAAAGAACTGGAGAAAAAAAATTGGAACTTTGTTATTATGTATGTTGACAGCATCAAGACTATTGTATGCACAAAAATGGAAGGACACTTTGATTCTTACGGATGGTTGCAGAAGTTGATGGAGTTGGCTGAAATAGTAAAATTGACCACTTTGATTAATGAACACAAGTTCTTTCATTTCCACACAGAGACTGCTTCTGAACTTTGTGCTTGATGTGGAAAAAAACGAAACTTTGACTTTGGGTTTTACTGATTAGACAGATGGATCTTTATAGAAATGGCTTGTTCATATTATTATGAAAAAGCAAAAAGTTGTGATTTGATGTTAATGTTTTATTTTACTGTAACAGAGAGAGTCAGAAGTCAATGCTTCTTTTTCTTTCTTTTTCTTATCTTTCTTCACTCTTCCCCCCTGCTTTTCTATTTACTTTGTATTTTGTATTTTATAATACTTTATAATCCAATAAGAGATTAATTGGGAAAATTAACATATTTTTGACATATCATTTGCAGACCTAACTCTATGGAGAAGGGTGTAATGGTGGGAAAGTTTGGAGAAAGGGAAGAAGATGATCTCTAACAAGGTGGGGGTTTTCAATTACAGTGATGGTGGATGCACCTCTAGGAGACCAGGATAAATCATTCTGGAGAGGGGAGATCTATATGGTCACTAAGATATGACTTTGATAATAGTAAATACTTTAAAGTGGAGGTCTTGTGCTGTTTCAAAAGCTATTAGAAGACCGGGAACTTCCCTGGGGAAGAAATGTGTATGTCAGCATTCCAGAAAACCTCAACTCCAATTAATAACTCTTAAAGGTTCCTTTTATTAGAGTAGTAAACCGGCACATCTGGGAAATCCTGAATATGAAAGTTCAGGGTTTCCCTTCAATAAGTAAAAAATTACAAAGCCACCCCTTGCACCCTTCATTGCATCACATACCCCAATCACCATCCATCCCAACTTGAGATGTCCCCTCAGCCACTCCTCATCCAGGTACAGATATAACATGACCTTGACTTGGAAGAAGAATGCTATTATGTCTAACCTTAGACGTTCCAAGAAATTTCCCCCTCCCATTTCCCCAGGCTCAAGAATGTGGCAGTGTGGAAGCGTCTGGTGCTAATATGGCTTCCAAGGCTGACAGTGTATGCTTGTTGGGGGATGGGTAGTGAGAATTTAACTAGGACCATCTCCTCTTAGATCCTGTAACAAGAATCTGTACTGGATTTCACAATGTTCCACAAATGAAAAGAATTGCTTTTTGTATGGAAGAGTCAATGAATAATGGATCCACTGCACTAGAGGACTCATTAATATACCAGTATCTTGATTCTTAGAAAATGCATAACATCTATAGTGGAAGAAAAATCTGTTCAGTAAATAGTAACATATCAGACACATGGAAGATTATCCCCAGCTGAAAACATAATGTAAGTACACCATCCCTGACAGATTAGATTATCTCCCAGGGAATCTATCATGGTGTTCTTGTTATGCATCTAACAATCAAAATACCATTGAACTACAAAATGCAAAAACAAGATAGGTTGCTTCTTTCATTCAGACTGGAAACAGTTACTTGAAAGTATATTATTATGCATAATGCTTAGAAATTAGTGTATCATTTTTACTAGGGAAGCATCCTGAATGAGATTTCATAGGCTGCATTTAAGCAAGACCATGTTCTACTTCCAAGTTTTATATCTGGATTTTTTTTAAGGCTGCACTCATTTATTATTGTAGAACTTAATACAGTTCCTGTCTTCTGAAAAGTTACATTTTTGCCCCATAAGTCAGAGGGTATTATTATTGTTATTGCTTCTAACCACCCTAGTTACTTTTGCATTATGCTAGATTGAGCTGCAAACAGATTTTCAAAGGTAGGTATTAAAACTGAAAAATTGTTAGCACTTTGGCTAATAAACTCAGACACATTCATTCTTGTCATCATACCAAGCAGTTAACACTAGGCCACTGGATATTAATGAGCTATTTTGTAGACTTATAGAAGTCATTTATACCAAGTGCAAGGTTTCTGCCTCAAGAATGAAGACCCATGGTATCAGACATTCATGTCCTGTTTCTCATTTTCATATCAACCGATGGCCAAACTCTGCATTTTCTAACTGTTTTCTGATAATGAATGGCTGGGATATATCAAAGTACTACATTATGGAATTGAAAAGAGATAGAAAATCTTCTGTGGACAAAGGAAAAGATGGTGTCATTGATTCTTTTAGCATTATGTCTTCTTAATAATCCATTGGATAAATAGCAGTTATTTGTCATGCTTAGCATTTATATAGATGAAGTGTTTAGAGGCCTTCACTCCCCCTCCCCCAAGAATCCTTTCAAGAGCCCAGTAAATTTATCTCGGCTACACAGGCTGACAGAAACAAAATAGGCCTGAAGGATACCTTAGTCAATGTCTGCCAGAGGTAACATTTTAGAAAGCTCTTTTCATAACTTATATTTTAGGATAGCTTGTCCAACTTTCTACTTCATAGATGAAGGAAATACAAAGGTTTCTCCTGTCCAGTCATGTCAGGGGGTGGTACACATCTCTGTTTCTTAGTTGAGGGCACCAGCATTGTCTGAAGACATTTCCATGGTCATGTGGCCAGATTGACTATAGGCCGAGGCTGTGATTTCAATGCATGTGAAACATGTTAGGTTCAAGAAAGCAATCTTAAATTTTGGATGAGAGTTTGTCTCTATTCTCATCCACTCCCTGTTTTTTTCAGTTTTTATTTTATTTTAGGTTTGCACGCATGTTATCTCCAAATGGAATGAAATTGGAAGAGTTTCACCTGTTGTGATTGAAAGAACTACAAAAATATTAGGTGGTGCACTTGGTTTTGCTGTCTCATTACCCTTTCTTTTAAAACTAAATGGAGAGTCACTGAAGAACAAGAACAGGAGATATGGCTGTTGGGCTTATTCTTGGTCTTTGTTTATCCAAGTTATTTCTCTATAGCAAAGAACTAGTTTTTACTTGACAAATATCTCAAAGTAGATTAAAGGCTTAATTGCTAATCTCCTGTCTTTAGAGAATTATGTTTCAAATGAACAAAGCTTGTGTGACTCCTTATGCTGGGTTTTAACAAAGAAGTATATTTCAGATTTTTAAAATGGCTAAGTTTAGATTCTATTATCTGGAGGAAAGTCATTGGAATCATCCAAATAACTAAATAAGGCAACGAGAGATGCGGCTTTGATGACATTTCACTAATTACATATCACCATAACAACTGAAGGCCTACTCTGAAAATATTTTCATTGTTAGAAAAGCAACATTCCTTTTATACCTTTATAGAAAGTGTCAGTGCTGCTTGCCCTTTACAAACCTGTCTATTCAACCACAAATCTGAATTGAAATAGTGTGATGACATAACACAAATGGCTCATATATTCTCTAATGAAAAATCTGTACCAGCCCATTTTTTAAAAAACATTTTTATTAGTGATGCCAGCCTGTGAATGGAATCTAGAAGATTTTTTCTATCCTTGATTGCATAACAAGCCATGACTCTGTTACACCAAACTTTAATATGTCTGTAATTGAAATGAAAGGGATCATATTCCTTTGCATTGATAAGCTAGCTCAGGTAATAAGGAGCCAAATGTTGATTGATGTATCCAGTTTGCTGATCTTGAAGAATTTTACAGATAGTCCTTGACTTGCAATGGGTCATTTAGTGACTGTTCAACATTATGGCAGCACTGAAAAAAGTGACTTATGACTGTTTTTCACATTTACAACTGTTGCAGCATCCCCATAATCACATGATCAAAATCCAGACACTTAGCAACTGACTCATATTTATGACAGTGACAGTGTCCCAGGCAGAGGTGATATTCAGCAGGTTCTGACCAGTTCTGGAGAATCGGCAGTGGAAATTTTGAGTAGTTCGGAGAACCGGCAAATACCACCTCTGACTGGAGGTTTTACAGTATCCTTCCCCTGCCATGCTCACCAAGTCACGCCCACAGAACTGGTAGTAAAAAAATTTGAATCCCACCACTGGTCCTAGGGTTATGTGGTTCCCTTTTGCGACTTTCTGAAAGCAAAGTCAATTGGGGAAACCAATTCATTTTACAGTTGTGTGATGAACTTACCAATTGCAGTGATTCACTAAACAAATGTGTCAAGAAAGGTCATAAAATGGGGCAAAATTCAGTTAACAAACATCTCATTTAGCAACAGAAATGATGGGCTCAATTATGGTCATAGGTTGACAACTACATATAGTAGGCCTGGAGTAACCATGCAGGGTATCTCCCTATTGAATCTTACCTGTCCCCCCACCATCCCATCACCTCTCTATTGTTAGATTTTACTCCTTTCTATTGTTTTTCCTGTCAGCAAGAGAAGAATTTTACTTGAGGCTCAATATGGGAATGTGGGGAACGGAAAGTAAATATATGGAATTGTGTGATTATGAAAAAGAAATACAATTTTAGGAAAGTGTACTGTAAGTAAGACGTAGATGCAAGGATACAGGAATAGTGGTAAATGTATGGGTGTGTATACAAGTGGATGTGTTATATAGAATGTGGGAGGGGGAAGAGAATGGAATGACAGGAAAATACCTGAGGTAATATTGTTCCACTTTCCTGAAATGGTGATTTATGGCTTATTCCTTACAAAACTGAGCAAAACCAATCAATTTTGAGTTCATTCAACAAATCAGAGTACATAGCAGTATGTAATCCCATGGATTAATGTGCATCTTTTCATTGCTGGAGTTACTATACACACCCATATCCCTTCATAATATTCTTTCACCTAGCATTATTTTTATTTTGCATACCTGAGGTATCTATGGGGTTCTTCTACATACTGATAAAACAAAAGTTTTTGAGACATGACATCTGTTTTTGGATAATATTTTTTTTCCTTGAAATTTCATAAAAGCAGTCCTGAAATACAGAGAAAGGGGAAATAATAATTTAATTCAGAGACTTAAAGCTGTCAGAAACAAAGCTGCACAGATTCTACTTTCAAATATTAGATTAGGTTAGGTATATGAGAATGGTAGAGTTGTCTAGGAAGGATTTTGGATATATCACTAATAAATATGAAGAATGAACTAATCTCTTTTATTATCTACAATCTCTGGATTGTTTATTGAAGTATTCATTTATTTTGTTTATTTCTACATGTTTTCAAATGTTTTAAAAACATGACAACATTAACAGCGATCATTTATATGCTTTTTGTATAAAATCTTATTTTTTAATAATACATATTACTGCTAGCAATTCCTTTTTATCCATTCCTTTTGTTTATTGTTTTAAGGCAGGGACCTACATCAAAAAATCAGATAAGTAAGATAACAGAGGTGATTATGTTCTACTCTGCACATTAATTTTGAAACTGTTAAAATGGGAAATAAATAAACTTCTCTTTTCCCCCTTCCAGAATAAATTAAGATGTAATAAATTTATCAATAAAAATAAAAGCCATTGCAGACTATTATAATGGCATATAAGCAATTTTAGCAGAAATTCTTATCTTTTTAAAAATTTGGCAATATTGTCTTTTCCTGTATGGATAGTTAAAAGCACACATCAGGCAATAAAGAGTCTCTCCTCCTATACTGAAAATATTGAAATAATTTGATCTCACAATATCCAGAGTTAAATGTGCATGGTTTTGAGCTAGTAATTTACTTGTTGCTATTTTTCATTTTAAGAATTGAATATATTGGTCTGAGTTAGAAATATCGGCATACAATTTTTACTTCATTTTCTTTATACAGGCTTAATGGTTTTGACCGTCAGATTCCCTTTCCTTGAACAAACATATGCACCCCTTCACAGATGCATTCAGTATTATCTAGGTATTTCTAGGTATAAGCAGAGGTGGTATTCAACTGGTTCTCACTGGTTTGAGAGAACTAGTAGCGGCAATTTGGTATTGGTTGCCGAACTTCTGGCTGGACATGCCTGACCTGGTCTTCCGGTCGCCACTTGCTCACTTGCCCCCCGCCCACCAGATGCTCACTCGTGCTGTTTGCCTGCCCGCCGCTCGCCCCACCCAGTCACTTCAACTTTCCTATGTGGCATGCTGGGTCCTCGTGGCTTGCCTTTCTAACCTGCCTTCCCCATGTGGTCCTGAGCTCCAACTGAACAGCCCTGATCTGCCTGCTCACAGGTAAGCTTGCGAGTCATGCTAGCTCCTCCCCCACCACCTCAGGGCCTTGCCAGGCCTCCTCTCACTGCTCAGGGCCTTGCTGGGTCTCCTCTTGCCTCCTGGGGCCTTGCCAGGCCTCCCTCTGCCACCCCAGGGCCTTGCTGGGCCTCCCCCCACCATGCGGGGCCTTGCTGGACCTCCTCCCACTGCTCAGGGCCTTACTGGACTTCCCCCTGCCTCCCTAGGGCTTTATCAGGCTTCCCCCACTGCTCAGGGCCTTGCCAGGCCTCCCCCTGCTGCCTAGGGGCTTGCCGGCCCTCTCCCATTGTCCCTGGACATTACTGGGTTTCCCCCTGCCTCCTAGGGCCTTGCCGGGCCTCCCACCACCACCCTAGGGCCTTACCAGACCTCTCCCTGCTGCTCAGCTCAACCGAATGTAACACCCCTTCCCACCAGTCAAGTGCATTCATAGTCATTCAGATAGGCGGGGCGCTGTCTGTTCTGGATGGACCTACGCAACTCACCTTGCCTGGTCATCTGAGAATTATGGCCTGCAGGGTCAACAGACGGTGATGGAGACATCGCTGGACCCCTCTCCTCTGCTGATTCAGACTCAGATGGAGGAACTTCTAAAGGTAGGTCTTCTCTCCTTGGCGTGTCGGCCACTTCGAGTTCATGTTGCTTTGTGTTAGCCGACTCGCTGTCAGATGGGTCCTCTGATAACTCAGCCCAATGCCCCCTTACATGGTCTACATGTCGGCGCCAAACTCGGCCATTCCACAGAGTTATTTTATAAGATTTTGGGCCGGTAACTGCCTCTATTTTCCCACCAGCCACAATGGATTACCTACAAAATTCCATGCATAAACCAAATCCCCCACTTGGAAAACTCTAACACCACTAAAAGAATTTAAGGGAACATCTGGGGCATAACTGGAGTGGAGTCTGTCCATATGGTTCCTTAACTTTTGGCCCATTAATAACTCTGCTGGGGAATGATTGATCACTGTGCTGGGGGTAACGTTAGCAGGTACTTTTCCAACTTAGAGTGCCAGTCCTCACCCTCTAATCGTCCCAGCACTTCCTTGGCGGCCCTCACAGCCCTCTCTGCTTGACCATTAGATGCCGGGTGGTAAGGAGCAACAAGGACATGCCTTATGCCCTGGCGTACCAAGAATAACTCAAAATTTGCTGCAGTAAACTGTGGACTGTTATCCAACACTAGGATGTCGGGAAAACCATGGGTTGCAAAAAGGCGATCTAATGCCTTGATGATCATCTCTGATGTGGTAGACTTCATGAGGACCAACTCTACCCACTTCGAATATGAGTCCACAATGATAAGGAAGGTGCGACCCTGAAACGGCCCAGCCAGGTCAATATGGACCCTGACCCATGGCAACTTAGCAGACTCCCATTCCCCGGAAGTAGCTGCTGGAGGTGCCGCTCTAGACATTTAGCTGCTGGAGGTGCCGCTCTAGACATCTAACTCTTGTGGTAATATCAGAGTCTATGCCAGACCGCCAAACATAGCTCCAAGCTAAAGCCTTCATACAGGCTATTCCTGGATGGCCCTCGTGCAAGCTGTTTAAAATCTTAGGTCTGAGGATACTGGGAACTATTACTCTACCTACCCACAGTAAGCAGCCCTGTTGGGTGGATAATTCATGATGCTTTGCTCTGAATGGCATAAATCGGGCATCTACAGCCTACTCTGGCCACCCCCTTATCACCCAGTCTAATACCTGTAAGAGAATAATATCATTAGAGGAGGCTTTCGCAACATCTGCGGCTGTAATAGGTAATTGATGATCGTCAATTAGTAGTATAGATGAGGAAGGGGCAGGGTCTATAATTTTGTCTGGCAAAGGGCAATAGCTCAATGCGTCCACATGTCCTAGGTGCTTTCCGGCCCTGTATTGCAAGGTATAGGAGTATGTGGCCAAGAATAATGCCCAGCGGGTCATCCTAGGGGACAAAATAGGGGGACTTTGTCGGTCGCCAGCCAGGATACCTAGGAGAGGTTTGTGGGCCGTTATTAAATGGAAATGACGGCCATAGAGGAATTCATGGAATCGTTTAATAGAGACAACGGCTGCCAAAGCTTCCTTATCTATTTGTGAGTAATTTCTTTCTGTTGCTGACATAGTCCTTGAAAAATAAGCTATAAGGGCTTCAACTCCGCTAGGCAATATGTGAACTAATACAGAACCTATACCATAAGGAGATGCATCACAACATAAGATCAAAGGCAATTGGTTATTAAATTGCATCAATACGCTGTCAGAAGAAAGCATCACTTTGATAGTGTCAAAAGAATCCTGTTGTGATTTGCCTCATGACCATTTAGCTTGAGAGTCTAATAATCTGTGAAGTGGTTCTGCAATAGAAGCCTTGTGCAGAAGAAACAAGGCATAGAAATTTAGGACACCTAAAAAGTCCTGCAGCTCCTTTTTGTTGGTAGGAACAGGTGCTTTTTTTTTTGGCTGTAACTTTAGAGTCTGTAGGGTGAATCCCTTGGGCATCAATGCGGTATCCTAGGAAGTCCACTTGGGAAACACCAAATTTGCATTTATCTCTTTTTAATTTGAGTCCTGAGTTCTTGAAGCAAGTGAGGACTTGTCTAAGGCATTGCAGGATGTCTTGCTTGTTTTGTGCCAAAATGATGATGTCATCAAAGTATGGTATAACTCCAGGGATACCTTGCAGCAATTGTTCCATAAGGCATTGGAATATACCAGGAGCCACAGATACCCCAAACTGCAAACGTTTACACTTAAACGCTCCCCTATGTGTTACAATGTTTTGGGCCAGAGCAGTTTTTTCAGTGACAGGCAGCTGTTGATATGCTTGGGCCATGTCAAGCTTAGCAAATATGGTGCCCTTTTCCATTGAATGGAGGAGATGTTGAATTATAGGCACAGGATAAGCGTTAGTGTGCAAAGCCTTATTTAATGTGCTCTTATAGTCTGCGCATAATCGGATAGAGCCATCATGTTTAAGAGGGGTCACTATAGGGGTTTCCCATAGTGCATAATCTGCAGGCTCCAGGACCCCTTGTGAGATCAACTTATCAATTTCTGCATCCACTTTTGATTTTAACGCAAAAGGGACACGTCGGGGTTTTAATCTGATAGGAGTTACTGCTGGATCTAACGCAAAAGAAATTGGGGTGCCTACATAATGGCCTAACTGGTTGTTGAAAACATCCTTAAATTCAGCTAATAGTGCCTCAATATTGTGGTTTTGAGTGAAATGTATACCTGTCACTTTAAGCCCTAAAGCATCAAACCAGTCTAGCCCCATTAAACTAGGTAAGGTACCTTCTACAATAGTAAGGGGTAATTGTCCCTTGAAGCCCTGAAATTTAATTGCAAACTTGCCTGCTCCTATAACTCGTTTGTTACACCCCTGGTAATCTTTGAGAGGTAGTTTGCAAGGTTGAAGTTGTTTCTTTGAAATGGTCGGAATCAGTCTCTTTAGGGTGCCCCAGGACAGTATGGATAGAGATGAGCCGGTGTCAATCTCATTGGACAGTCTTTACCTTCTAACAAGATGGTTACATGAAGTTTATTAATGTTCAGCTGTTGTGGAATATTGTTGAGAGAGTCAGTGGAAGATGCTCTAGTCACAGTAAAACATTCATCCCTTTGTTTTTGGAATCTGTTTGGCGGCTGAGGCTGCGATTGTGGTGTTCTCTTTCCAGATTTGCAGACTCTGGATATATGGCCCTTTCGCTGGCAATTTAAACAAATAGCATTTCTAAATCGGCAGACAGGTCTTAAATGATTACCCCCGCAACTTAAACAAATGACCTGTGTTGTAGGGAGCTGTTGTGGTTTGCTCCCTGGGTTCCAGCCTTTTTGTTGCTGCAGTTGTTGGTGATTGGAGAGGCGATTATCATCTTTGCCATAATCTAATAATTCATCAGGGATAAACTCTTCAAAATGAACAGTAGCATTTGGTTTAGCCCCTGGATTGCTAATTGTGCCTTGGATCTCAGCCGCAGAGAGATTGGACATCTCAGCAGCTTGAGCCTCTTCAATTACCATTTTTAAAATGAGGTCACCTTTTGCTAACAGATGTCTTTAGAGTCTGAGGTCTCTCACTCCATATACTAGTTGATCAAGCAGCATGTCATCCAGCTCTTTAAACCCGCATTGTAATGTAGCCGTTTGGAGAGCAGCCATGTACATACTGATGGTCTCCCTCACAGCTTGTGCCCGTCACCGAAAAGTGTGCTGCCTAGCGATTTGCGATGGTTTGGGGGCATAATGGTTACTCAGGATTTCCTGGAGGGCTTCCCAGGAAACCTCTTTAACTGATTGTGGTGCCAATAAAGTGGTAGCAGTGTCGAAGACAGCTGCTCCACAGAAGCTTAGGAAATAAGCTTTTTTTCTGTGATTTGATATATCTGCCAAATCCACAGCATCTAAAAAACACTTGAAATGGTTAATGTAGGAATACCACATCTCCGTTGTAGGGTGGAAACATGAGAATGCTGGAGTGGAGGACATCTCATCAGCTGGTTGAGGTAACTTTACTGCGCACTCTGACTCCTTGAGATTTCTGTGTGCCTTCACTGCGTCAATCCCACCTTTGTCGCCAGTTTTGTGAGGCACAAACGATGTCCACAATTTGGCTAAGTTAACATTTATTAAATAGTAACTATTCACTGTAACAAGTAACCGCAAGAATAACTGTAACCACAGTAACCGCAATAGCTGTTACTGTTGCGATTCGGCTGGCAGGCACGAGCAATAACCAACACGGTCTGACAGCTCACTTTTATATGGCTCGCTGTCAGACTGCTCAGCCAATGAGAATGGACTTCAGTTCCTGCTCTGCTCAACCGAACGTAACAGGAAGGAAGGAAGGAAGGAAGGAAGGAAGGAAGGAAGGAAGGAAGGAAGGAAGGAAGGAAGGAAGGAAGGAAGGAAGGAAGGGAGGGAGGGAGGAAGGGAGGAAGGGAGGGAGGGCAAGAAAGAAAGAGCAAGAAAAAAGAGCATGAAAAAAGAAAAAGCATGAAAGAAAGAAAGAAAGAAAGAAAGAAAGAAAGAAAGAAAGAAAGAAAGAAAGAAAGAAAGAAAGAAAGAAAGAAAGAAAGAAAGAAAGAAAGAAAGAGGAAGGGAAATAAAGAAATAAAGAGAAAGAGAAAGAAAGAAAAAGAAATAGGAAGAAAGAAAGAAAAAGAAAGAAAGAAAGAAAGAAAGAAAGAAAGAAAGAAAGAAAGAAAGAAAGAAAGAAAGAAAGAAAGAAAGAAAGGCAAAAAGAAAGAAAGAGAAATAGGAAGGAAGGGAGAGAGAGAGAGAGAAAGAGAGAGAGGGAAAAAACTCTGTGCTATTATTTTTAATTGTTCCATTATTCATCAATTATTAATATTTTATACTGTCCCTACTCAGAGTGATTTTACTGCCTTTCTTTTGCCCAGGTATTTTTCAGGGTTTACATGTCTATAGTCCAGAGCATAAATACATGTGTGTTTAACATGTGTTGAAAGGGACTATTGAGGTCTTCTAGTCCAACCTCCTGCTCAGGCAGAAAAACTGAGGATGCCAAACTCTGAGTAGAGGTCCTGGGAAAGGTGTCAGAATAACAGAATAACACTTAGAAGGGACCTTGAGGGGAACCCTATACCATTCCAGAGAAATGACTGTCCAGTCTTTTCTTTAAAACTTCCAATGATTGAGCATCCAGAACTTCTGGAGACAAGCAGGCCCACTGGTTAATTGTTCTCACTGTCAGGAAGTTTCTCCTTAGTCTTAGTTTGCTTCTGTCTTTGTTCAGTTTCCACCCATTACTTCTTGTTTGCTTTCTGGTGCTTTGGAAAATACATTGCCCCCCACTTCTCTCTGGCAGCCCCTTAAAAGCCTGTTGCCTAGCACACTCTTGGGCAATGCATGTGAGCCATTTCCTCCTTTCAGTGGTCCTTGAAAGTACATCTATAGTATGTAGATTATAAACTCAAAAAGATACGTTGAGGCTGGGTGTGACAAGGAATGGCTGAGAGAGCGGGGGCCAGATGAGGCACCCTTTGATGTGAATGACATTGAGTTGGCCATGCCCACCCAGTCGCACACCCACCCAGTCACATGACCATCAAGCACCCCTACGCAGTCACATGATTACCAAGCCATGCCCACCCAGTCACATGACCACCAAGCCACACCCACCAAATAAACTGTGCCCACAGAAACGGTAGTAAAAAATTTTTGAATCCCACCACTGGGTATAAGGCTATGCATTGTATTTTCTATTGCCAGTTTGGGAGCAGCTAATTAGAGAAAAAATTGGCTTCATGCAGGAGAGAAGATCATCATGTTTTTATAAACTGCATCAATTCCATTGTTAGACATGTTTTATGATTACTGCACTGATATTTGTCCTAGAAAGGGAAAATCTGCATGTTTTTTCAGTGCTCTGTTTTAAAAGCTTTCAAAATTCCAGGATTGCATGAGACTATGCTGAGTAGTATTAACCTATATTATTAGTTATTAGATCTTCACCTTCATAAATTCTAGATTCATTGTTAAAGCTTTTAAAAAGGCTCAATTAGCTATTCTTTCTTCTGTCACTCTATTTTAGTTTTTGGTTGCCTGTGTCACAAAAGCTCCAGGCCAGATAGCAAATGTCACCTTAAAAACCTTTATAGTTTAATTGAAATTCTTATCTTCTCCTTTTAAGTTTTGTTCCCTCTCCCGGGTCCTCAGTTTTCGAAGTTTAATTGGAGGTTTACTGGATGAATGTCTCCTTATTCTGTTTTAAAATGTCATTCCAGTTGCTTCGTTTTTTTTTTTTTTAAAGCAGGACCTTATTATTCAACTTCATTGTTCTGCCTATGTCTTTGAGTTATAGCTGCTTATTTCACCAAGGGAAGCTTTTTTTAAAAAAAAAAATCTGTTCACAGGAAAGTATAATTTAATTTGTAACCTGAAATTCTTCATGTTAAGACTGCACGCCGGTTTCATGAAGAAAAGGAGGATCATAATAAAGTCATTGAAATTGGTGAATTTAGTCAGGCTTTTTCTTCCTAAGTTTGAATAGTGTAACAGATGAAGGCTTAACTACAAGACAAATAATTATTTTATAGCATTTCAATATCTGTGCTGGGTTTTTTTTTTTTTTTTTTGTAGCCCACTACAGCAGGTAAGCTGGAAAAATGCAATGTAAAGCCTGCTAGACCACACCCAGCAAAATGTTTAAGACTGTTTGCTGCCTGTAACTTCATTAAATGCATCCTTTTCATCCTGTTTAGAAGAGCAAGCCAAATGAAATAAAATAGTTGTTACAATGTAATGATTCTGAAATATTTAAGAATAGGCAATAAAGTGAAGGAACAGCAGCGCAAGGTGAAAAGGGATTGTGACTAGCATCATGACAGATTTAAGTTTACTTTAATTTATAGATTAACAGAATTGGAACAGACCTTGTAGGTCATCTAGTCAAACTCCTCACTCAAGTAGGAGACCCTACAGCATTTCTGACAAATGTCAGTCCAATCTTTTCTTGAAAGGTTCCAGTGATGAAGTAATGTTGTTTGCATTGTGCTCTTTCTCCTTAAAAAAATCCATTTCTCCTGGTTCTCACTGAGATATATGCCTCCTCCTCCTCCTTCTCCTTTATTGCAGAAATCCTCCTTAGAAAATTTATACATATTAGAAATATATACAAACAGCAACTAGTTTGGAACCCGAGTTGATAAACAATTCTCTTAACCTTCAGATTAATCCAGAAGCCTGGAATCAGAGTCCTGATATACCAATCCATGTCTTCATAACCCACATTGGTAATCATTGGGGGGAAACAATTATAATCTTTCTTTGCTTTCCTTCTTTCCCCAATGTGATTTAATTTTCAGGAATAATCTTTTTAAAATAGATAATTCATACAAAAACATAAGAGGATATTCCCCCACTAGAACAAATAACAATGCAGTGACCATAAAAACATGTTTAAAACTACTAAATGGTTACAGCCTTAAAACTCACAAAGAAACCCTCCTATCTGCATCTTTATTTATACCTGACAATCTATGAGCACATCTTAAATGGTTACATGTTTGAAATATTTGACAGACCTGGGTTGGCAGCTGGCAGATTCTGCTACTTCAAAAGAGCTCCCACAATCCATGTTTTATATCAATAGATTCAATGACTTTCTACAGAAATAGCATTTACAGTTTGATGGTTTTCATAAAAAAGCATACTCATCCTGATCCCTTTGTGAGCAGTTATTATAAAGTTAAGCATATAATATAAAATGTGCCCCATCTAAAAACAATGATAGAAAAACAATAAAGAATAGATTTGAGATAAAAGATTTTAATTATAATTGAATAATTACTTCACTTGCTTACTTACTTCAGAAGTCCCATGCTTTTTAATTTGCTCCTTTTAAACATGCTCCTTACTATGCTTTATACATATGCATTAATAGGTACATTTATGAATAGTATCCTCACTGGTCAGAATACACTGTGCTTCTAGCATTTTTAAGTGAAGACTTCTCACACCCAGAACGAATGCTTCTCAACTTTGCTTTATTTGTGCTTGTGTGCTTAATTTTTTTTAAAGAAAAACTTTCAAACTACACTTTCACTTTATATTTTTCAAAAGTGACAGGAGAACTGCCTTGAATCCATATCAATCAGAATAAAGTTGGAAGGGGTCTTGGAGATGTTCTAGTCCAACCCACTGCTCAAGCAGGAGACTCTATACCATTTCAGACAACTGACTGTCCAGTATTTTCTTTAAAAGATTGGACAGTCAGTCTTAAAAAGACTGGTGATCCAGTGATGAAGCACCTACAACTTCTGAAGGTAAGCTGTTCCTCTGGTTAATTGTCCTCACTGTTAGGAAGTTTCTCCTTAATTCCAGATTCTCCATAATGCTTTAATTCTGTCCTTGATTAGTTTACATCCATTGTTTTTTGTCTTGCCTTCTGGCGCTTTGGAAAATTAGTTGATCCCCCTCTTCTTTATGGCAGCCCCACAAATAATGGAAAACTGCTATCATGTCACTCCTAGTCTTCTGGATTATTTTCTTTACAGAAATTTGCAGCTCTTCTGGATTGTATCTGGATCATATTTTACTTGGCAGTTTTACAAATGATTAGGTGGCCAAACAAAGTGAGTTGATTATTGCTATCAACCACATCATTAATCTGAATGTACTTGGTTTTGGCCACAGAAGGAAAGAGTTACATAATGAACTCTAAGCCAATGTTTGTGAGTAGCACCTACTGGCAGCTCTTTAAGCTTTGGACATCTCCTAGGATCACACAAGTACAGGTTTGTAGCTGCAATGTTATGTCAATGAAATGCACATTTTGTTTAAGAGATTCCAATAGATGTTATATATCTACTCATGTGTGCATATTTATTTCTCCTTCTCCCTTTCTTTCTTTTTTCTTCCTTCAGAAAAAAAAATATTGGGAAAAGCAGGACAAAGCTGACATAAAATTAGAAGCAACAACAGAAATGAAAGAAGGGGAAATTAGCAGATTCATTCATTCCTCAAACAATTTTGATATATGAGAAACAATCTTAATTTTTAAGGGATAACAATAAGATGAATAAAACAACATGTATATATTTTAAATGAATGTATAAATTTACCATTATTATGTAAGCAGATAGGAGTTAATGAACAAGAGGCAAACATGCAATCTGCAGTAAAAATCTATCTAAAGCCTTATGTACAATTATTGTTAGAAGCAGAAGTTTGAAGGATAAAGCTGCTATCAGCCTTGAAAGATTTTTGCACCCTGCATCATTGGTTTTGGTTATAGGATAAAGCTCCTATGATCCCAAATGGACTTATACTGAACATGCCACAAATGTCTTTGAATTATTAATGTCAATGAAACAGATTTCCCCCAGATCTGTTTAGGCTCCTTTACTCTATTTGCTGCAAAGCAAGGCAACTGTAATAGTCCTCCGAAACAGCAATGTGGTATTTCACAGGTTATGAATAATGCACTGCAGTTTGATGCTGTGTGAAAGGGAGAGCCATCTATTCCATACCAATGAGTATACCCTCTATAAATGTCATGGGATTTGTTTCATATCTCAATCTGCAAACTTATGGAAAACATTTTTTCCTCTAAAACAGCTGAGAATGGTCAGACATTTACAGTATGTTAATCTTGTTAAAACAACAAGGTAACTTTTCTGCATTATTAGCTTTCCTGTGAAAGATGTGTTATTGCTAAGAAGCATAAGACCAGAGATGATTTTACATATCATTCCCATAGAATTGTCTTTCTGATCTAGAAACACAAGACAATAGCCAGTGACTTGTGTTATCTTACTTTGTTGTAATGTGGAGTGAGGTTGTTGGCTGAGTCTTATTGAATCCCATTGTTCCTTCATTTTCATCCCCTTCCCCTCTTTTCACAGAATCAGCTAAGGTACCACAAAGTTTGAGTAAAAAGACAGGAGAAAATTGATGAGAGTCAGTGATGGACATGCTTTCTTAATGTGATTGAACACCATTCCCTACAACAGTTTGTGCAATGGAGCAAAAGAAATGTAGTTCTCCTACAAAATGAAAGGAATATCTTTGCCATATAATGATGGTTGAGTAATAGCCATTAAAATATACCTTACACAAAGATTAGTAAATAATATGTTCCACAGTGGAGGTTCCTAAAATGATAAACAGTTAATTCCAAAAATAAAAACATTCCGCAGGAGAAAATTTATGGCAGCATCTTTTCATGGCAGCATGGCAGGCTATTTTACATTTAGGTTCAAGAAGTGTAGTTTTGTGTAGTTGTAATATAAAATAGATTTATTCAAAGTAGCAAGGTGGTAAGAAATCATACTTCGCACTATAAATACATAGGTAAGAAACTTAACTTTAAAAATTTTGCAGAACAAAACTCAATCTCTCTCTCTCTCTCTCTCTCTCTCTCTCTCTCTCTCTCTCTCTCTCTCTCTCTCTCTCTCTCTCTCTCCTGGTATACTTTATTGAGGGGACTTTGGTGCTCTCTCTGAGCTTAGTTGTTTTCTTGCAGATGTTTCATTTCTCAAACTAGGTAACATAATCAGTGAGCACTCATCATGTTATCTAGGTTGAGTAATGAAACCTCTGAAAGAAAACGACTAACTCAGAGGACACAAGGATCCCTCATTTCAACCCTGAATTTTATTAGTAATTTTTATTGTCTGCTTTATTCTAAGTACTATATGCTTATGATTTCAGTATTATAAGTGGTTTAAAGTTTAAGGAGTATGAAGCATTCAAATAAGTATAGTGATAAAAAAAGCTCTAAAACTATATACACATATAAGAATGGAGGGGAAACTTCAAAGGATACGAGGAAGATGATTCAAGGGGAGGATTGATGAGACAAACAGCAACTTCCTCTTATAATATTGGGAGGTGACAAATTCATCAGCTGTAAAGAACAGAGATATCAACCCTTTACCAACACGAACACCTTCTGACGTGTTTGGAGTTATGATGTGGTTGGATACTTAGTTTCAATCCCTGAGTTATTACCAGTAGAGCCTTCTCCAGAAATGGACACACAATCTGTGGCTGCTTCCCCCACAGCTTCCAATAGTTTATAGGCATGCTCTGGTAACAGATTTTGCTACTTTTGTTTTTCCTTTGATATAAAAAACACCCCAGTTCTTAACTTTCTAAATATAATATTTAGATCTTAGTGGAGAGCATAATAATAACCTGACTTAATGTTGTTATTGACTAGCAGGGTACCCATGCTTCACTACGAAACTATGTGATCGGGCAAGTTTTTCGGGAGGAAAATAAGGGGAAAAATTGTGCCTCTGCCTACCAACATCCATCAGTATTCATCTAGCTAGCGTCCTGTCAGTGTGTGAGAGAGTTCAGGACTGTTTGGAAACTGAAACAGTATTTGCTGTGTGAGCAAGAAGGAGATAGCAAGGAGCCTGGGTGTGGCTTAGCTGAACTGCAGTTGGAAGATATTTCTTTTCAGGTGGGAAGGGGGAGTAGAACTCCTTAGCATCAGAGCATGTTAATAATAATATAGGAAATACTAATGTTCTGATAGTCATTTTGAAAACTCCTTTCTTAGTGAGCACCTAGAAGCCAAGAGGAACATACGTGCCAAATTTCAAGTTTGTAGGCTTTACGGTTGTAGAGAATTTGTGATGACGCATGAGTGCTTTTTCACTTTTATATAATTAAGATTAAGCATACCATTGATTTTGTATTGTTATTATCTTGGCTTGTGGATATATGTTCCTAGGTTTCAGTAAAGCAAATCTACTTCCTACCCTGTTTTTTTTTTCCTTTATGCAGTATGTTCTTTCAGAATAATTTGAATTTAAGCATATCAACTTAACCTGAACACCCCTCTGTGGATCTTGTCATTAATTTACCCTAAGCCTATCTATCTCTTAATCACAAACACTTAAAATGTCCACTGCTTAGCTAACACATTACAAGTTGCCATGCTGGTTTTAGAATCACAAGGCATATAAAAGGTGGTATAAAGATTCAAATATAAAGATTCAATAATTTAGTGCCTGGTGCTGCACAAGACTGGTGCCCCACAGGATGGGGAAAACAACTTGACCTTCATATGTGTGTGTGTGTGTGTACAGTATATACACACACACACACATATGTGTGTGTGTATACTGTACACACACACACACACACACACACATGTGTGTGTGTGTTGTTTTTTTTCTTAAGTTTTCGCAGGTACTTACATGTATGGTATTCAGCTTTGTTCGGGTATTTTCCCACGTCATTATAGTTGTGCTTTTAAAGTTGTAGCAACGTTTCGGCAGAATCTCATCTGCCATCATCAGGCTTCTGTATTGTGTTCATCTATGAGTCAGACTTTCACAGCTATTTCTGTTTTAAATTTGAGGCTAGCCTATTGCTGTGCATATTATTTATACATTACTAATTTTGTTGCCATTATTTTGATCACAATACTCATTTTAGTTCATCTATAGTGTCACATTTTGGGTCTATTTATCCTAGCTATTTTATGTTCCGACTTCCATCTCTTGCTTCCAACCATCAGTAAAATCTATTCCATGTATTGTAATATTCAGTTTCCCCTTTATTTTTTAGTTCTTCATTATCAACATGTTTTGACCCATGGATTCTCTTAAACTGGTTACTAACTGGTTCTTCTATGCTTTATATATACAGATGTAGGCAGTTATAAATCCTGATAACAGCTATTCTTCTGATGATAGAGGCTGCTGATCTATTACCAACATCATCTCCTCCTCCTCCTCCTCCTCCTCCTCCTCCTCCTCCTCCTCCTCCTCCTCCTCCTCCTCCTCCTCCTCCTCCTCCTCCTCCTCCTCCTCTAGAGTTAATCTATCTAATTCTGCACAAACCAGTATTTTTTTTAATTATCTCTCTTTCTAGACCTGTATTTTCACTCTTCCATTGCTGGGCATATACCATTCTCACTGTTGTCAGGATGGGTATTATTAAATACATTGACCCTTTTCTGTAGTCCTCTGTTGTAATTCCTAATAAAAATAATTCTGGCTTGAATTCTAGATGTTGTCCCACCATTTGTTCATTTGCAAAATGGGTCAGCCAGCCCTGCAATAGACTTACTAGTCCCAAAAGGGCATTAAGAGCTCTGGAGGAGAGCAGTGGATGCTAGTGAGGAGGAGGAGGAGGAGGAGGAGGAGGAGGAGGAGGAGGAAGAGGAGGAGGAGATGTTGGTAACAGATCAGCAGCCTCTATCATCAGAAGAATTGCTGTTTTCAGGATTTATAACTGCTTACGTCTGTACATATAAAGCATAGTAGAACCAGTTAGTACCCAGTTTTAGAGAATCCATGTTTCTTTTTTAGAGAAACATGTTGGTAATGAAACATTCCATTCCCTGTTGCTTAGCATGAACTGCTGGTTATTTAAACCACATAAACCCAGGGATTCATAAAGCTTCAGGTCTGCATCAAGCAACCCAACATGGGGCTTGACATATTTCTCTTTTTCATTAGCTTTTTTCTTTGGTAGAGATTCTACTTTTCATCTTAGGGCTCTTACTTGCTCTCTTACCACAGAGACAGAACTTTTTGAGTAAGGAATATTTCTCCAGGCCATGTTTATTGCCGTTGTTTTACATATTGTGCCTCCATATTATGCTTCAAATGCTCTAAGCATGTAAGAGGGAAATTCTGTCCGGGGTCTACCAACCGTGTCAATATCAATTGTGTTAGATGGCCTGTAGCATTTTATGCATTCAGCACTTACCCTTTAATTTTAATTGAGTTAGCCTTCACTCCATTGTTTACAGCTAAAGGGCTAAATTGCTTCCCACAGGGTATTTGAAGAAAGCTTACATAAATCAAGGTGTTGGAAGATTTCAATGTGATCCTGTCTCATTATTACATTCCCGCCTTAGAGCTTCCATTCCTATTGTCTATTTCAATTAATTTTATTCTGTTGGCTGAAATGTTAGCTTATTCAAAAGAAATGTTTTGCTTCAGGCCTAGCAAGAATTAATATGCTGCTGTATTATTAGAATATAGATTTATTAGAATGCATACTTATACATTCTGCCAGTAAAATGCCACCTAAGACTGTTTATGTGTTGCATTTTCTTATGCAAGACTTATAACAAGCCAGTGTTTATATTTTTTGCCTCAATAACAAAAAGCTATAAGAAAATAGTTGTTTTTATTATATTTTATTTTATTGCATAAAATGCAGTTACCTTTTAAGGCAAATGACATGAAAAGCTAACTTGCCTTTTAAGGCAAATGATGACATGAAAAGCTATGCCAGACAAGGAATAATGGATGGAAACTGAACAAGGAGAGATTTAACCTGGAAATAAGGAGAAATTTTCTGGCAGTGAGAACAATCAACCAATGGAACAGCTTGCCTTTGGAAATTGTGGGAGCTTCATCACTTGAAACTTTCAAGAAGAGATTGGACTGACATTTGTCAGAAATGGTGTAGGATTTCCTGCTTGGGCAGGGAGTTAGACTAGATGACCTACAAGATCCCTTCCAACTCTGTTAATCTAATCTTTAAACTTGGGGTTCTCCCATCACAGTCTCCTTGCCCTGCATCTGAAACAATTTGTTTACCATATGTTGAAGGAAGAAGATATTCATAACAGAGTCTCCATATCAAGACCAGCCTGCTGGTGAGATAGACTAGATATATATCAAAGTAATCCAGCAGAAAAGTCCTATTTTACAGTGGGAAATGGAAAAAGATTTTCTATGCAAATTTTCTGAACAGAGTGAAGAAGCTTCAGAGGATACATGGCCTACTGGGCAAAAGATGGCCTGCTGTAGGCCTGTTCACTCTCATCTGGCCATGGTACTCTGCCTCTCTGGTCATTTCTGCTTTGGTCACTAGAGAAAACAGAGGATCTGCTGGTAACTGCTTTTTTGTTTGGTTGTTTAGTTTGTCCACGGGAATATTGTCCCTGTGGAAGTCTATGGAGATTCTGAGTCAATTGGAAAGTGGCTATTAGCACCTAATTAGAGCCACAGGGCCAGCTTCAGTTTAGCAGGCAATTTTGCTATTTTTCTCAATCTCAGTGATCAGTCTCCAAAAGCTATTGTTCCCATTTGGTACCCCATCTTCATGAAAGCCATAGTATGCCTGTCCCTGAAAAACCTTTCTCTTACCTTCTCCTTTCTATATTCCTTTAGCACTGTTGCTACTCAAGGTAGAAATAGCTACTCCCACTTTCCCTCCTCCTATTCTATCCACAGCTCTGTATCTTTATCATCCCAATTTTCTTCCTAATAATTGCTAAGCAAACAGTACTCCACATTTCTTGGTTGGGGGGGGGGGGGGGAAATCCAGATCAGGAAGATGGTATCTCCAATCAAAGACTAAAAGTCTTTGTTGTCACTTGACAGCAACAGCAATTACTTCCTCAAACCCTCTGATTGCCTCATTTTGAAGATGCAGTAGGAAGAATGCTGTAGGAGCAGGGTTTGGAGATAAACACTGGGGCTGAATGGGTAAGGTCTCTTAACCTGTCTTAAAATAAAACTGGAACATGTGTAATCATAATTTAAGTGACCTTTCTAGAATGAAAGCCTAGGTGATTCCAACCATTTTCCTGGTATCCTTTAGACAAACTGTAGCTCCACTAGATAAAACCAACAAACACGAATTCACAGTTTATTATATGTCATACAAATATGTTTCCATTTTCTGTGAGTATAGGTTGAAAAGATGTTTTTCTATTCACCCCTCTTGTCTCTTAGTCAATGGATGAATAGATAGATGAAGCACTGGTGAATAGGAAGATTGATAGATTCTGGTATGTTTTCTGTATGTCTATCTATGCATACAGTAAACATAATAGGCATATACAAGCTGAGATTCATCCCCACATTTTGCATTACAACTAAAATACATACTACTTGACAGTTGCTTGGTTTTGTAGGCGAGAGCTACAAAAATGGCTCACTAGGCAAAGCAGTTTATCCAGCACTTCATCCTGTTTGCCAGAAATGATTCTACATGTCATTGCTTACAGAAATAATGCAGCGATATAGTAATTAGCAAGAAACCAAAGCGAAATGGGCAGCAAATCTAATAAATAAATAAAATAATTAAGATTCCACCCCCCATTGTTCTTTTTTTAAATGTCCAGCAGTCCAAGGCCTTGGGCAGTTCTGCTCTCTACTTGCTATGATCAACAAAACTAAGCAAGTCAATAGTTGTTAGTCTCCTGGGGTACTAGGAATGCTGTAAGAATAAACTGAATGGACACTATATATCTAAGTAAAACTATTATTAAGAAATAAATTAATTTGCTAACCAAGAAGGAAACTTCAGCAATTCTGATCACCCATAGAAATGATCTGACATACTAAAGGCTAGATGTCAGAGTTCATACAGATTTGTGCTGAAATTGGTTCTGTGAGTTTGATTCTGCATATCTAGTATATCTGCTTATTTGTCCATATCTAATTTCTATTCAGAACAGAGATCAATGGAGGGAAACAGATGCTGCAGGAGGTCGAGAATGGGATGTCAAAAATTGCAGTTAAGTCTGCTTCATTCTTTCTGGAATGTAATTCAACATTTATGGTGTTAGTGACTCAAGTTGGTTAGGATGGTCAGAACATGAATAGGGCAGTACCAAAAATTGAGACAAATATGGTGTGTTCTGAGAGCATAAGAAGATCTATGGCCACACTAAAAAGGACATTTATAGTCATTTGAAATGATCCTCCTGCAATTATTATTTTTTATTAGCTTTATATCCTGCTTTTCATTTGGAACACAAGGTGGTGCACATAATACTCTCCCTTCTATTTTTCCTGTCAACATCATGAGGGACATTCAGATGAGAGGGGGAGTCCGAGTGACTGATGAAAAGTCCACCAAGGAAGTTCTGTGCCTGAGAAGGGAATTAAACCTGGTCTCTTTAGTCTTTGTGCAACATCTTAAGTACTATACTACACTGGTTTTCCAAACAGGCATTTTATTTATTCTTCTTTTTTGTGTTAATTGAATGATGGTTTGTATTAGTGTTAGAGTTGTTAGTGACTTCTAAGAAATTCTGGATGCTGGTATTGATTTACAAAGTTCTGAAAAATAATAATAGGCTATATTTTTCTTAAAGGATAGTGTTCATCTACGACAATGTGCCTGCATTTCAGCTATACTGTGACTCATTTTCCTGCTTATAAGACCAGTTACACTGATGGGAATGTGAAACAAGACATTCTCAGTGGTAGCCCCATATCTGGAATTTGGTCAGAAAAGAAATCTGTCCAGCCCTTATAAGCATTTATGTCAGCATTCCAGGGATATTGCATTCCTGTCAGTAACTCCAAGACACACGTCATCTCAAAGTATTTTTATAGAACAGTACCTGGTGTTAAGTTTGGGAAATAATGGAGACCAGACATCTGACCAGTGACTTCAACTCTTTAATAATTGTAAATAGAACAGAACAGAGCAAGGCTATGGGCAACAGCAACCCTTTTATAGGGTTATCTGCTACCTTATTAACCAATGACATGTGCAACAAGTTCAAACTTATAACCAATGAGAAGTGTCAAAATAGTAGCCAATCAGGGACTAGCTATGGACCAATCCCTAGTTGTTGTATAAGGGCCAATCAGGTGTGCGGGTTTCCAAACCCTGATTTGCATTTATGCTAGTAACTTTTATTGATTCACAACACCCCTCCCCCTTGGGTTCCATTTGAGGGGAGCTGTGATAAAATCCTCAAGATAGACAGGCCGTTTGGTCTGTCTGGATGATTTCCGTGGCTCCACCGGTTTTGGTCTAAGGTCCGGTTCCGGTGGAGCGTTTGGATGATCTTTATTTATTTCTGTTTCGCTGCACGGTGATTCCGTGCTGCTTTCACTGTGGTTGTCTCCGCTACTCCGTGTTTTTTCGGGGTTTTGCAGTTCGGTTTCCCCCATATTAAAGTTCCCTGAAAAATTCAACTCCCTCCCCGCTTCAAGTTCCGGTGTTTCGCTGGGCCGTAGGGTTTCCGTTGGCCTGCTATTTGTCATATCAAAGTCAATTTCCTCGATATTTCCTCCCCCTTGAGTTGGTGAACCTGGGGAGTCATGGGCGCTGGGTGGTAATCTCGATCGGAGTTGGTCTATGTGGCGTTTCCACACCCTCCCATCGTCCGTTAGCAGGCGGTAAGATCTAGGCCCGGTAAGGTGAGTAACGGTTGCGGGTATCCATAACGGGTCGCCGGAAAAGTTTTTGGCAAAGATCAAATCGCCTACCTTAAATTCCCGGCATTTGCTGCTGGAGCCGAAGGGCTTTTCCGGTGCGAATGCGGGGTGGAGCCGGTCAAGGTGCGATCGTAGTTTCCGCCCCATAAGAAGTTCAGCGGGCGTTTTGTTGGTCACGCTGTGGGCGTGATGTGCTGCAACAAGAGAATTCGATTGATTTTCTCGTCTATGTTGCCAAATTCCATTTTGTGAAGGGTCTTTTTTACAAATTGTACCATGCGTTCTGCACGTCCATTCACCGCAGGGTGCGCGGGCGAGGTTAGTGCATGGCGGATGCCCCGATCAGCAAGATATTGTTCAAAGGGTAATGCAGTAAACTGTGGGCCGTTGTCCGAGACCAACACGTCCGGAAACCCGTGTGTGGCAAATAGTCTGTTTAATTTATTGATAACTGAGTCCGTTGTAGTTGTGTTCATTCGATGGATCTCGAGCCAATTTGAATAGGCGTCGATAGTAATAAGGAAAGTGTGTCCTTTGGTAGGTCCCGCAAAGTCAATATGAATACGGGACCAAGGTCCCCTCAAGTTTCCCATTCGGTTGGGCTTGCTTTAGGCGGGGCGTTGCTGACGTCCTGGCAACGTTGACAAGTAGCGACCCAGGCCTCGATTCTTTTGTCGATTCCCGGCCACCAAGCGTAGCTGCGTGCGAGTGCTTTCATCCGCACGATACCCGGATGTCCTTCATGCAATACCGCCAAAACAGTTTGTTGCAATTTGCCAGGGATTACGACTCGATCGCCCCACAAGATACAGCCTTTTTGGGAAAACAGTTCGGTTTGGCGGGCTTTGAAAGGCGCCCATTCCGGTGCTATTTGGTCCGTCGGCCACCCCCGTTCAACCCAGCGTAGGATGTGTTGCAGAACTGGGTCACGTTTCGTTTCAAAGGCAATGTCTCTAGCCGTCAAGGGTGGTGCATGTAGAGCTTCGATCTGTAGTGTTGAGATGGTTGGGGCTGGATCTACAACAGAGTCTGGGAGCGGTGTTCTGCTCAATGCATCAGCGTGGAGAATTGATTTCCCGGGCGATGTTGCAAGGTGTAGTTGTAGGCCGCCAAGAATTCAGACCAACGGGTCATTCTGGGGGACAATATATACGGGGTTGGTTTATTACCCGCAATGATCCCCAGTAGCGGTTTATGATCAGTAATTATCGTAAACGCCCGGCCATAAACATATTCATGAAATCTTTTAACTGCAGCCACAATAGCTAAAGCTTCTTTGTCCAGCTGACTATAATTTCTTTCAGCTTTAGCTAAGGTTCGCGAAAAAAACGCGATGGGGGCTTCCGCTCCATTTGGTAATACGTGGGCCAGAATTGCCCCAACACCAAAAGGTGATAGGTCACACGTGATAGTGAGCGGAAGAGTCTCGTTGTACTGCATAAGTACAGAATCAGAAGTTAGCAATTTCTTTACTTGTTGGAAAGCATATTGTTCCCGTTGTCCCCAAACCCACGTTGCTTTTTTGTCTAATAGTCTATGCAATGGTTCTGCTACCATTGCTTTGTGGGGTAAAAAGACATTATAGAAATTGATAAGTCCAAGGAACGCCTGTAGGTCTGCCTTGTTCCTTGGAGTGGGGGCCTTTTAATCGCCCTTAATTTGTCTTCGTGGGATGGATTCCTTGGCTGTCCAGGAGGTATCCCAAAAATTCTACTTTTTCGGTACATAACTGGCATTTATCTTTTTTAACTCTGAGGCCTGCATTTTGGAATCTTCGTAAAACCTCTCTGAGTCATTTTTCTAGGATGTCTTTGTTAGGGGCGGCGATGAGTACATCATCGAAATATGGTATGACCCCTCTGATCCCTTGTAACAACCTTTCCATTAAGCTCTGGAAGATTCCGGGGGCAACGCTTACCCCGAACTGGAGCCGGTTGCATTTAAATGCGCCCCTATGCGTTACGATAGTTTGCGCCTCTGCCGTGGTCGGATCTACAGGCAATTGCTGATACGCCTGGGCTAGATCTAGTTTAGCGAAAACTTTCCCGCCACCCAGGGAATGGAGCAAGTGTTGCACTACCGGCACTGGATATACACTTTGCTGTAGTGCGTGGTTTAAGGTGGCCCGGTAGTCTCCGCAAATTCTTAGTGACCCATCAGGCTTGATAGGCGTCACTATAGGGGTTTCCCAGCGGGCGTGGTCGGTGGGTTCCAGCACGCCCTGCGCTATTAGCTTATCGAGTTGTTCGTCGATTTTAGGCTTCAAGGCGAATGGCACCTGAAGCGGCTTAAGGCGGATGGGTGCTATCTCAGGGTTCAAGTTAAACGAGATCGGGGTCCCCTTGTACTTGCCTAGTCCGTTCGCGAAAACGTCTTGGAATTCTTGCACGAGTGCCTCCTCCCAATCGTTGCTCTCAGCTCGGTGGACTCCGGCTACAGTATATCCGAGCGGCCTGAACCATTGAAGGCCTAAAAGACTAGGCCTGTCGCGGTCCACAACAGTCAGTGGTAGAGCGACGGTGCGGTCCTTGAAAGAGATCTGGAATCTGCGGGACCCGACGACGGGAATTCGGTTGCCCTGATAGTCTTTGAGTATAACCCTTTGAGGGTTAAGGTCTTGGCGGCGAATCGTTGGAATGAGCTGTTGGAGCGTTTTCCATGACACCATCGAGAGGGAAGATCCCGAGTCTACCTCCATCACGCAAGGTTTGTTTTTGATGGCGACCTTTACTCGGATTTTTCCGGCATCAAGGGATGTAGCGTGGCCTATGGTGATTGTTTGGTGGGTCTCTTCCTGCCTGGTTTCTTCACGCCTGGTGGAAGTGGTGGACGGCTTGTTTCTGTAGGAGTGGTTTCCCCATTGGTGGTTCAGTTTTTCTCGGTGTGTGCCGAAGAATCCTGAAGATTGGCATTCGGCCTGTCGGGGTTTGGAATTTTGTTTGCTTCTGCAAACCTTTGCGATGTGACCTCGTCTCCCGCAATTGCGGCAGAGTGCGTCGAGGAATTTGCAGCTGGATCGCGGGTGATTCGCCCCACATCCTGCACACGGTCGGAATGAGGGTTGTGTGAACTGGTCTCGTTCCGTTCGGAGTCGGTTGACCTCTTCCTCATCGCTTTCTGATGGGGATTCTAGGTCTTCGTGGTGAGTCGATACCGGGTGTCTCTCTGAGCGAGGCGAGGTATCATTGGCGAGTTGACATAGTGGTGCGTTGGTGCGGCGCATTCGGGCTGCCGAATTTTTGGTCGCCTTCGCTGCAGTGGCTTCTTTGAGGGCATCGGTGAGGCTGATGTCCCCCTTAGCCATAATTTTGCTCTGGATCGTGCCGTCTTCTAGGCCCAGAACCAGGCGGTCCCGGAGGGCTTCTTCTAAGTCGGCGAATCCGCAGAGGCCTCCAAGGTTGCGGAGGTCCGCGATGTAATTGGCAAGGCTTTCGCCCTTCCGTTGGTCCCTCTGGTAATATTCGTGTCTTCTGACTAAGGTTGGCACGGTGGGCGCGTAGTGAGCCCATAGTAAAGGCTCGAGGACGTCCCAGTCCATCGCTTTTACTTCGGCTGGCTTGGCAAGCGATTTTGCCATTTTAAATACGGTAGGCCCACAGTGAGTTAGAAAGATAGCTCTTTTTTTGCCGGCTGTTGCATCTTTCAAATTGTTGGTCTCCAGAAACATCTGGAACCGATCCATGTATGACTCCCAGTTTTCGGTTTCTGGGTTGAATGGAGCGGGTGGTACGGCACCGCTGGCCATGTTGCCGTTGATGGTGCGTGTTCGACCATGTGCTCTATTGGTTGCTCTGTAACTCAGTCAGCTCTTCAGTCTCCGTATCCCACCTTCGTCGCCAGTGTTAAGTTTGGGAAATAATGGAGACCAGACATCTGACCAGTGACTTCAACTCTTTAATAATCGTAAATAGAACAGAACAGAGCAAGGCTATGGGCAACAGCAACCCTTTTATAGGGTTATCTGCTACCTTATTAACCAATGACATGTGCAACAAGTTCAAACTTATAACCAATGAGAAGTGTCAAAATAGTGGCCAATCAGGGACTAGCTATGGACCAATCCCTAGTTGTTGTATAAGGGCCAATCAGGTGTGCGGGTTTCCAAACCCTGATTTGCATTTATGCTAGTAACTTTTATTGATTCACAACACCTGGCACATACTGGGGAAATCCAGAACTAAATCTTCCCAGCTTCCCCACAAAGTCCCAAGCTACAACCCATCTCCTTTTCCTTCATCACCAGATCACGTGCACCAATCCCAAAGTAAGTTTTAATTCTTTCTATGTCACACTCTGTAACCTTGAACTATCAAAATAAT
This sequence comes from Notechis scutatus, assembly GCF_049901735.1. NCBI lineage: Eukaryota > Metazoa > Chordata > Lepidosauria > Squamata > Elapidae > Notechis > Notechis scutatus. The sequence goes on along the minus strand of NC_142009.1, from coordinate 108,621,172 downwards.
ATATTTTGTCTACTAAAAGCTACTCAGTTAACATCACCCCCTCCCACTTTCTTCAACTATGTGGCAGTGACGAATTCCATAGCTGACACTTTATGCATTTAAAAAAAAAATTGAATAGATTTTATGATGTTCATACTGGGTTCATATTCTTTTAACTTTGATAATGTGGTCTTTTTGGCTGAAGTTATTTTATTCAGTAGTGCCACCAAGTGAACAGGAGATTTTAAAAAGTTCTCTTGTAGCCGGGGGAGAGGGGTTCATAAGCAGAAAGATGAGTCCAATGTGACAGTGTAACTAAAAGTAGACAGGTTGATTTAGATGAAAATTGTCCTAATCAATCATATTATCTCCTGCTATTTAAAAGGAAATAATTCATTGCCTGCTGCTTTATAGATGACAGAAAGATGGGGAGAAGGAATAGGGAAATAAATATATTTTCCCTTTTAAGAAAAGAAAGGGAACTAATCTATTCGTTTTCTATCATCAACACAACATGTAGGAATGAAGATCTGTGAAATGCTTAGAATATTAAATTGGTATGTATCCAACTATTATTGGAAATGATAAATCTATAATAGCTAATATTTTACAGCCGATAGAGTATAATGGTTAGGTGATTGGCAAAGTCCAGGAAAACTCAAGTTCCCTTCAACCATGGTAACTTATTAGATGACTTTGAATCAATCTCATACCAACCCATCTTATAAGAGAGCTGTTTTAAGAGAAAGAGAACATGGAAGAAGGAGTTCTATATGCCAAATGTTCAATTTGAAAATTAACCAATTACTTGTAACTTGAAATCCAGTTTGGTATAATAGTTAAAGTGATAGTTTAAAGTGTGGAACCTTGGGCTTTAGTCCTGCCTTTGAAACTATTTATTTTATTTATTTTATTTATTTGATTTGTCAATTGCTTACAAGATAATAGGTATAAGTATAAACATAGTTATGAATACCTGGATACATATAAGAAAAAAAAGAAACAATAGGACAGGGATGGTAGGCACGTTTGTGCGCTTATGCACGTCCCCTACAGACCTCTTTGGAAAGAGGTGAGGTCAATAGTAGACAGTCTAATGTTAAAGTTTTTGGGGTTTGGGGGAAGAAACCACAGAGTCAGGTAGAGTATTCCAGACATTGACCACTCTGTTCCTGAAGTCATATTTCCTGCAATCAAGTTTGGTGTGGTTAACCATGAGTTTGTATCTATTGTGTGCTCTTGTATTGTTGTGGTTGAAGCTGAAGTATTCATTGACAGGTAGGACATTGCAATGAATTTTATATACTATACTTAGATCGGACCGAAGGTGGCATAGTTCTAGGTTTTCTAGGTCTAGAATTTCAAGTCTGATGGCATAAGGTATTCTGCAATGAGTAGAGGAGTGGAGAACTCTTCTTGTGAAATATTTCTGGACTTTCTCAACTGTGTTAATATCAGATACGTAATGTGGGTTCCAGACTGATGAGCTGTATTCAAGTATTGGTCTAGCAAATGTTTTGTATGCTCTAGTTAGTAGTGTGATATTACCAGAGAAAAAGCTATGTAGGATTAGGTTAACAACTCTTAATGCCTTTTTGGCTATGTAGTTACAGTGGGCACTAGCACTTAGATCATTTGAGATGAGTACTCCAAGGTCCTTGACAGAGTTTGGATCATCAACAAGGTCTTAACTATTCAGCTTGTATTTTATTTTCTGATTTTTTTTTTTGCCAATATGTTAGACAGAGCATTTATTTGTTGAGATTTGAAATTGCCATTTGTTTGACCATTCTGATACATAGTCAAGGTCTTTTTGAAGAGTAGCAGTATTGTTTGTGGTGTTGCAGTTAAGTGCAGTTAAGTACAGAGCATAAATAGACTTGAAGATACATTTAAAAGTTAAATATGTTTACTGGTTCAAGAAAATGCAACCGTGTGTGTATATACAGATATACACACAAACACACACACACATGCACACACAGAGAGTATATATGTATGCAAACACACACACACACACACACACACACACACACTCCAGATTGGACTGATAACTCAATTGGCCATTGACAGTTTGAACTGGATTGGAGTGAAAGCATAAGTAAATTGCCAATAAGTAAGACAGTAAATAAGTAAATAAGTAATTTTTGCCAATATGTAAGACAGAGCATTTATTTGTTGAGATTTGAAATTGCCATTTGTTTGACATTCTGATACATAGTCATGGTCTTTTTGAAAGGTAACAGAATTGTCTGTGGTGTTGAATAGCTTTACATCATCAGTGAAGAGAATGCAATTGCTCTTAATATGACCACAGAGGTCATTTGTGTAGAGTATGGAAGAGAATTGGTCCTAGAACACTGCTTTGAGGGACACCACTGTTGACAGGTACAGAATTTGATAGGATGTTTCCAATTTTGACCATTTGTTGTCTGTTTGACAGGAATGCTTCTATCCAGTTATGCAGGTGTCCAGAGATACCATAAGATTTTAGTTTTAAGAGTAGGTTGTTTGTCTCTAAGTGAAGGATAATGGATTGATTAATAATTGATTCCATGACTTTACAGGTGATGCAGCAGAAGGAGATTGGTCTATAATTTTCAACTAGGCTGGGATCTCCCTTTTTGAAAATGACTGTGGCTAGTGACCATAGGTTTGGCAAGGAGCTGGTCCTGAAAGATTTTTCAAAGATTATGCTTAGAGGTTCGGCTATGGCAGTGGGTAGCTTTTTTAAGAAGTAGGCACATATTCCATCTGGTCCAATAGGTAGAGATGGTTTTAGATTGTGTTGTGCTTTTTCAATATTGTCTTCTGTAAAATCAATATTTATTAGATCATTGTCTGTGGTTTGACTAGGAAATACTGGGTATGATCCATTGCTGTTTACAAACACTGAGCCAAAGAATGTGTTAAAGAGGTTTGCTTTAATGGTGTCGTCGTTACAGTCTTTACCATTAGGTCCTTTCAGGAGTGGGATGGACCTTGAGTCTTTTAGTTTGTTGTTTACAAAATTGTAGAAAGTGCGGGTGGAATTGGTGCGTAGAAGGTTTTCCTCTTGTTTAATGTGTTAATTGGTGCATTCAGTCTTTATCTGGTGGCATAATTTTTTGTATCGGCTTTTGAACTTGGCAACATGACCAGATTTGTTTTTCCACAAACGTGATCTCTTTTTGGATTGAAGCTTCCTTATTGTTATGGGTAATCTGTTTTTTTCTGGTTTTTGGAGTTGTTATTGGTACATATAATTTGATGACTCTTTTGACTTCAAGTAAAAATATGTTGTAATGGTCTTCAACAGTATTGCATCCAGTGAACAGAAATTGCCAATTAAGGGATGAGAGATCGTTGTCTATAAGATCATAGTTGCCTTTTTTGAAGTTATAATTGGGGATTACATCATTGTGGTGATTTTTGTGTGGACGTATGTTGAGACAAAACTCAATCATGTTGTAGTCACTGTTGGACCTAATGAAATGACTTTGGACAAGAAGGCAATGGTAAACCATTTTTGAAAAATGTTGCCAAGAAAACTAAAAGAATCTGCCCATGTTGTCTTTGAGAGTCAAAACTAATTTGAAGACATGAAAAAGCAAACAAGCTATGTAGCATTATTGCAAATAAAAGTGTTCCCATTTGTTTTCATTGATAAAGAATATCCATGTCCAAAAAATATACAAAAAATGCCACATTTGCATTCAGCTAAAGATCTATGCTCTCCTTGTCTCTTAGTACTGAAAGATTTCTATTCAAGAATATTTAATATGACACAACTTCATTGATAACACTTATTTGGTCCTCTGGATTCTATACTGTGAAGTTTGTAGTGGTTACAAAACGCAACCCTCCTTTCTTTAATGATAGCTAACTGAGGAAAAAGATTTTACAACAATGGTGGGTTTTTGTCTCCTTCCAAATGGCAACAGGTTTATTGTGTACTCCTGACAAATTCTGGAAATGCATCAAAACCTATGCATTTTCCAGGCCTTCAAAATAAAACAAAACAAAAATTTCCCTCCAGAAATAAAACAATCACTATCAACTGGTTAGGGTTTCTGGGGAACCTGTAAGTGTGATGGTGATCCAAAGAAGATCAAATGAGCAGGAGGAAGATATTTTTGACTCAGTCATGATCACAACATCTTTTTAAAAACCCAAGACAGAATTAACCTTCTTTATGACTCACATGAAGATCTAATTATGCTATCTTACACATTTTTTCAATTTCCTATGATTTGATATGAACTTTTCATGCCATGCTTCACAATCAACAGAGGCAAATAAAAGCAATTGTACATTCCTAATTATGTCCTTGGATTCCATTATTTGTCAGTGTTCAAGGATACCAGCACAAGATACTTCATTATGTTATTTACAATTCTGAAATGACATAAAAGCTGAATGTGACGGCAATCATGATACTGTGATGTCTACCATCAGATATTGAAGACCACGACTTATTAAATAATTTACCTAATTCTCCTGAAAACAGGAACCAGTTCTGCCAAAACAATTAAGTGCTACCATTGCTAGTCATGTTATTAAATGAAACAACATTTCCAAGACTGATCTGTGACCTTGGATGATAGATTCCTAACTGTGTTCCCACAAAACATAGCTAATAAGGTTTTCTTAATACATTGTAGTAATTACTGTGCAGGACTACTAATTCATCAGTGCAATTAGTTAGCATTAATGTATTAATATGAAACTAGATTATCTGAGATTAATTTCATTATTATTATTTAATTCTCCACTCCCACACAAACTTTAAAAAAAAAGAAAGTTAAATGGCCACTGGAAGATGAATCACCTTTTAGGACTACACCAGTTATATTTTAGTACCAATAATATCCTATTATAAAAACTGAGTGGGAAATATCCATTCTTCTTACTTTGGAGGACTGTTATTAGCTGAGTCCTGGTGCTTATATAAAACTCATTTCCCATTTCTCCTCCTTTTAAATGACAAGAAAACTACTCCAAAATAATTCAATATCACATATATAATACCTTTGCTTTCAGTGAATTGTCTACAGCATATAGTATATCTGCTCAGATAGTGGGTTTATATTTGTTTTTGTAATCCGAGGATATGATTGAAAAACAATATAAAATACTTCAATAAATTATTTTGTCTTTGTCAGGCCCAATCCAAGAATGACATAGAACAATCTAACCAAAGTTCAGTTTTTTATTTGATTATACCTAATAAACTGAATCTTGGCAAACTAAAGAAATATAACTATCATCCTAATAGATTCAAGGGAGGTTCAAGGGAGTGACTATTCTAACTCTTTTTCTCTGTCTCTGATTCAGCTCTGGCCTGTACTTGTCTTGAGTCAACCCCTTCCTTGGAATATGTTCTCTCCTTCCTAGAAAACTGTCGCTTTACTGTAGTCCTATATACTATCTCCTCCTCCATAGGCAGCATCTATCACAGGTTGTTGTTTTTTTTAAAAAAAATCCAGTAACAACAGAAATATCTGATTTGTTAAGTTAGCTTTGTGGAAAAAAAAACAGACAAAGGCTGTGTTCCAAATTCATATTGACCTACACATATTTTGCATTTTCTCAGATAAATCCAACGATCAGGTGAATTCCCCAATCTTCTTCAGTGATTTCAGCCTCGATCTATTAGCATTACTTTTAATTAAATTACAAATATAAGGATAGAAAGAACCACACAGTTGTTCCTTCAACAGTTACAGACAATAAAGCAGATCTTGCTCACAACAACCAAGAAATGGTGATAAAGATACATACAAGCATGATACATATAGAAAATAATTCTTGGAATAAAAACTTGGACAATCTTAAAATTCACTGAACTGCCTTGGAACTCACAATCTTTCACCATTCTAAATTACCTTGCAGGGATATTTTTAATTCAAGAATTCCTCTTTCTTGGTTTCCCTTTTCTCTCCCCACCACCCTACCAAATAAAGAATGAGCCACAAAAAGGATTGGGGAAGACTGTTGAAGTCCAACACAAATGTGTATGACTATGAGTAACTACCGGTATAAGTTGTTGGTTTGTTTTATTATGTTATTGTGATGGAGCCACTGGCTGAAGGAGAGGGCACCCATTCTATGGGGTGTAAAGAAACATTCCAGTTAAGATTCTGTTCAGGGGAGGAGCTATCTGAGGTCACAATATTATGTCTGTATCAGAGGTGGTATTCAGCAAGTTCTGACCAGTTCTGCAGAACTAGTAGCAGAAATTTTGAGTAGTTCAGAGGACTGGCAAATATCACTTCTGACTGGCCCCACCTACATCTATTCTCTGCCCCCCAAGTCCCAGCTGATCAGCTGGATCTTCTTTGATTGCCCTGCACAGGAGAACGGAGTTGGAAAGCACGTTAGTGGGGTGGGGAGGGAATGGGATTTTACCGTATCTTTCCCCTGGAATGGGGTGGGAATGGAGATTTTACAGTATCCTTCCCCTGCCATGTCCACCAAGCCACCCCCACCAAGCCACGCCCACAGAACCGGTAGTAAAAAAAAATTGGATCCCACCACCATTTCCCAAGGGAAGGCAGGCAGCTGTTAAGTTAGTAACACAGTTGTCAAGTGAATCTGTCTTCCCCACTGACTTTACTTGTTCGAAAGTCACAAAAAAGCAATCATATGACCCCGAGATGCTGCAACTGTTATAAATATGACTCAGTTGCCAAGCATCTGAATTTGAATCTCATGACCGTAGGGATGCTGCAATGGTTGTAAGTGTGAAAAATGGTCATACATCCCTTTTTTTTGGTGTTGTTGTAACTTTGAACATTCATTAAATAAACCGCTGTTAAGTTGAGGACTTGTATACCTCATACAAGGAGGAGATAAATCAGAAAAGAATTCTTCCTGGACTGTACCACCTGAAAATTTAGCCGATTCAGTATTTTCTAGAACTAGTGACTAAAGCCAGGTTATCAATACTTAGATAAAACCTCTGCAATTTTAATTCCATACAATTGAATAGCTGATTATTCTGGTTGATTAACATCCATGAGGTTTAGAAAGCTATGGTGTACTAATGAGAGAAAACATGGACAAAGGATCAAAGCAGTAAAATATAAATTAAAAATGCACTTCATAAAAACAAATGCAAGCATATTCAACTGGAACAAATTTCCAGGAAACAGAAACGATCTGCTTGAGCTTGCTGAAATATACACTGTAAACATTTGCTGGAAAAAGCTTTAAATGAATAAATTCAAATAAATGAATTCACCAGTAAGCATTTCCAAATGAAAAGAAAAAGAAGCAAACTTCAAAATTATTTATTAACAATGACTATGTTTTATTCCTGTCCTTTTGCATAGTGACTGATGCCACAGCTATGTCCAATAATGCACCCTGCAAAAGCCTACTAGGTAAAGAACTAGTAAAATGCTGAAAAGAAATTGCTTTTTCAGAGATAATGGTTGATGAATTAAAAAGGGGATTCCACAGGGTGACAAGGGGTAATAAGAATATTTCTGCAATTAAAAATATTTAGAAAATAGGGTAATATAGAAACTGATAACTCTTATTAAAGGGGGGGGGAATATGCTGTGGAATCCAATTGAAAAGATGTAATGATTAATGGTTTATTGGGAATTAAGATGAGGGAATAAAAGTATATTCTAATCATTAAGGTGTCACACTCAAAATAGTAAAAGAGGGGAAACTTATATTTGTTCTTTTTTCTTTTTGTGTGGGTGTGTTAAAATTTGTATTAATTTAGAATTCACAAAAAAAATGTGTAATGGAAAGGGAATATGACAGACTAAAGAACCAGCTAAATTAATAAGTTTAATATAGATTATTAAAAGCAAGGAGAGACATTGGTAACTGTGGGAATAACTCTGACTCCAGTATTGAGTAATGATTAATCTAAGACCTTATACATACATGTCTGCCTAAAGGTCACCTAGATAAAACAAGGAAATTAAAAGTAAACACCAGAAACAATCAAGCAGCTCAGACAATTGTAAATAATTCTGTGTATTATGTTTAATTATTGTAATCCACAATGTGAATGCTTACTATGTGTAAAATTCTCAATAAAAAGGGAGCACTAGAAATTGCTCTAGACTCCCATCCCGAGTTCACTCGCTTGTGTCTCATCCTTTCCATGGGAGTCCACCACAAGTGGTGACCCCAGCGTGATCCACTGCGGGTGGTACGTGTCCGGACCTCCGTGTTTCCTCGCCTGGAATAGGTAAAGTACGTACTTAACTATTGCTGGACAATAGGATTTTTTTCAGGGAGCATGGGGGGAAAACTCTCTCAGCCACAGGAACGGCATGTTAGTGAGCTGCTGAAGTTAGTCAGGACAAACTTCTTTTTCTTTAAACCCTCTGGGGGGGAGCAAATAGTTCTTTCAAAAGGTAATGTGAAAGAGCTGCTGCAAGAGATCTGGCGGCAGTGTCCCTGGTATCCAGAGAAGGGATCTTTAAAGTTAGACACGTGGAGGAGAATTGGAACTATCCTTCATGAAGAGCCATGGGCAACAGCTGAAATTTTGATATATTGGAAGGTTGTTATGACTGCTTTAGAGACACAGCAGCAACCTCTTTTAAAAACTTTAGTTGAACCTCCTCCTTATGAAGGAGTTGTGTTGCACCCCCCAATTTCTAAATTGGAATATGCCTTCTCAACCCCAACAGCGCTTACGCCTGTAGAGGAGAAAATCCAATCACAAACGGGGAAAGTTCAAGCAATGACGCATCAGGCTTTCAATGAAGGGAAATTAGAGCCTGACAAGATTACCCAGATGAATTTGTTTCCAGTTAATAGGCAAATAAATGCTCAAGGTAATATGCAAACTGAATGGATTCCAATTCCTTTAGCTGTTCTTAGGGAAATTAAAAAAGCAGTTAAAGATTATGGTATTCAAAGTCCTTTTACAAAGGGGCTTCTGACAAGTTTGGCTACCTCACGCATGATTCCTAGTGACTGGAAAGATTTAATGAGAATGATATTGAGTTCTACTCAGTATGTGGTCTTTGACTCAGAATACCAAAGAGAAGCTATCACTAGGGGAAGGAATTCAGGGGGGCTGTATACGCCAGACCAAATCTATGGGGCAGGCTTGTTTGAATCCACTGCTGATCAAGCTGCTAATTTGCCTGATCACGTATTTCCAGTGGTTATGGCAGCTGTCCTTGGGGCGTTGTCCCGCATCCAGGATGTGGGAACCCCAGCACAGTCTTTTTCTCAAATTAAGCAAACAGCATCTGAGTCTTATAATGATTTTGTGGAAAGGCTACAATTGGCTATTTCCAGACAAATATCTAATGAAGAAGCAGCAAAGGAATTTTTGCTGAAATTGGCAGTTGAAAATGCAAACGCTGACTGCAAGCATATTTTACAGCCTTTGGTGGCTAGAGGTGAGGTTACTCTGGCTGATCTGTTAAAGGCATGTGCAGTGGTGGGTTCTCAGGCTTACAACATGGAGACTTTGGCTATGGCATTACAAAAAGGGATGAAACCTACAGGGAATTGTTTTAATTGTGGGAAACCTGGCCATTTTAAAGCCCAGTGCCGTGCCCCTGGGGGGGGGGGGGGAATGGCATTTAACAAAAACAAAATTAAGGACGTTCGCCCGAAATCGGTCTGTCCAAAATGCAAAAAAGGGTTTCATTGGGCAAATCAATGTCGCTCTGATCAGAACCAAAATCTGGGAAACTAAATTTGGGGCGTGCAGCTAGCTCCGCTCCCAAGGCTGTCACAAAAACATCGCCTGCAATTACTGGGAGTGCAGGTTTGGGTTTAAAAATGCTGAACTCAATTGATGTGACCTTTCCTAATCAAGTGTACATTGAGGACACTCATTTGCATGGGCCACTGCCAGAAAAAACAGTGGGATTGGTACTTCCCAGGTCTTCTGCATCAGAAAAAGGGTTTTTTGTTATTCCAGGAGTTATTGATCAAGATTATAAAGGGGTTATTAAGATACAATTGTACACTGATACTCCTACATCATTAATGGCCGGTGAATCTATTGCACAGTTATTATTGCTTCCATACATTCCTATGAATCCTTTAATTGGGATCCCACGAACTGGCGGTTTTGGATCCACTGAAATGACCAGTTCTCCAGTTGCTGCAGAATTGCTAGCGCTGACAAAAAATTTGACTACAGACCAACCAAAAATGACAATTGAAATTCAAGAAAAATCATTTTCTGGCCTTATAGATTCCGGAGCAGATGTCTCTGTGATACGCCAAAAGGAATGGCCAAATGAATGGGCACTTGAGGACTCTCCGGCTGTTCGTGGAGTGGGTGGTATGCAGTTTGCAAGAAGTAGTGTACATTGGTTGAAGGCATTGCATAGAGAAACTGGTGAGACCGCAAGGATTCAACCTCTTGTGTTGCCCTTGCATATAAACTTGTGGGGTAGAGATTTGCTATCACAATTTTGCACAAAAATTGTTATTGGATAATGGAAAAATTGCAATTGTTAACCTCTCAGCCAGTCTGGATTGACCAATGGCCACTTCCAAAAGAAAAGCTTACAGCTTTACATCAATTGGTAGCTGAGCAGCTACAATTAGAACACATTGAGCCAACTTCTAGTCCATATAACACTCCTTCACATAAAAACAAAAACGGGGGAAGTGGATGGATATGGCTTGCCTTACATACAAAACATTCTTAATATTTAAATTTTCTAAACATGACAGCTGCTACGGCAGCCAGTAGGCATTTTGCTTCCTCCTCTTCTGCAGGTACGCCAAGACCGAAAGTTCGGTATAGGAGACTACCAGATCCAATGTGGAGAGGACCTGTCCCGCTGATAACTTGGGGCAGAGGATACGCTGCTGTTGAAGATGAGGGGACAGTTGTTTGGGTTCCTGCTCGCTGTGTGCGTCCTTACCATCAGCCAAAGGGGCAAGGGGATGGATTTGGGGGAATGGAAAAGAAACACGTTGATCCAGGACATGGGGAAGCTAGCAAACCTTCATAATAAAACTGATTGTTGGATATGTATGCACATGCCAACTCACAAAACATCAGGGCTTCCAATGGCTGCAGTACCTCTGGCCGAAGGTGACTGGTATAAGGGACAATGCTATGGTTGTTCGGGGACGTAGTCTAACAGTTGGACTACAAGTAACATAAATACCTTGCACCTTGGAAGCCGAATCCAAGAGGTGGCGGGTATCTGTTGGACCCACAATGAGACAGTAGAGAATATGACTTACTTGGGGACATATCCGTTTTGCAATAAAACAATTGTTATTAGCAATGGAAGTCGGGTTTATTCGGGTGACATGAAAACTAAAAATCTCACTTACTTTGTACATAACATTTCCAAATTTGATATCACATCTTTGATCAATGAAAATAGGTGTCCATATATTCCTGCCACATGTTGTCCCACCACAAGAGAAAACCAGTTGCCCAAATGTGCGAATGGGAAATACGCACCATCATCCACTTATTTGGCTATGTTAATGGAATCCTTTGCACAATTAATCTATGCTGAACCAAATAAGGTTGGTCATCTCCTGGGAGCAAATCTATGGTTGCTGTGTGGACAGATGGCCTATGATCGCAAGCCAGCACGATGGAAAGGACCTTTGGGAAAGTAATCCCATCTCATTTCATTCAAAAATCTTTGGGGACTGCTCATATCCGCAATGCGTGTTCCGCAACGGAAGTAAACTCTGTTTTGACTCATGACTACTGGACACAAATATCGAGGGGAGTTATTCCTCCTTTAGGAGTCATGATGAACTATAGAGATTTACATCGTTTAAACAATTGGACAATTACTATGTTTAAAGAAACCATTAAAACTCTAAAGCTGCTTGAAGAAGAGCAAGGAAAAATCCTTGACTTTGTCCTGCAAACCAGATATGCGGTGGACACTATTTTGGCAGTGCAAGGGGGAGTTTGCGCTGTGATTCATACGCATTGTTGCATGTATATTTCTGATTATTCTCCAAACATTACAGCTACTATACAGCATATGGAACAAACCCTGAATGAGAATCCATTACGATCGGAAGACGAGGGACTGGACGTGTGGTCTGCACTTTGGTCCTGGTTGCCAGATGGTTCATGGATTCGTCATTTAATTGTTGGAGTGATATTGCTTTTTATACTTTCTCTTTGTGTATGCTGTTGTATCCAATGTCTCCCTGGACTTTTAGGAATGTGTTGGGTGAAGCCTACTGAAGGAGAGCTGTTGTTGCAGATGGCGAAAAGCTACCGAGGCATCCGCGATCATCAAAAAACTAAAACAGGGGAGATGTGGGAATAACTCTGACTCCAGTATTGAGTAATGATTAATCTAAGACCTTATACATACATGTCTGCCTAAAGGTCACCTAGATAAAACAAGGAAATTAAAAGTAAACACCAGAAACAATCAAGCAGCTCAGACAATTGTAAATAATTCTGTGTATTATGTTTAATTATTGTAATACACAATGTGAATGCTTACTATGTGTAAAATTCTCAATAAAAAGGGAGCACTAGAAATTGCTCTAGACTCCCATCCCGAGTTCACTCGCTTGTGTCTCATCCTTTCCATGGGAGTCCACCACAGGTAACTTCATTATTACTACTATTAGGCAAATATATATTGTTTATTTTTATTTTTAAAATAAATATTAAGGATTATATTTGAAATAATTGAAATGAAATGAGATGTTTAGATTGAGATTAATGAAAGAATTTAGAATTAAACTTTATTATTATTATTATTAGGCAAACACATATTGTTTATCTTTATGTTTAGAAACAAATACCAAAGGATTATATTTGAAATAATTGAAATGAAACAAAATCGATTGAGATTAATGAAAGAGGCCAGAATTAATGTGTTTGCTTCTCTCCTTACTGAAAATTGGGAATGGAAAAGGCAATAATATAATTAAGTATGCATATATCAATGTATAATTGCTGTCATATTTGTATGTAAAGATGATGACCCGGAAATATGTTGTCCACTAAAAAGAGATTTTTGTTTTTAATGTGAAAAACTGAATAAAGTTTCTTTAAAAAAAAGCCTACTAGGTAAAGCAATCCTCCTTTTTATAGATTGTGTCTCAGATCCTCACAACATGCTATTATTCTGGTTTTGCCATATGCCACAACATGACTTCATAGAGGAAACATTTCTCTTTGTCAAAAATTCTCTTCACCATTTCAGCTGTATGATACTTTATACAAATGTATCTTGCTTCTCCAGCTGTGTATATCCTGTGTTAAATCTAGGTTGTGTTTTACCTGGGTGATTCAAGCTATTCCTTTTATCAGTAAAACATTCTGTGTGGCTATTTCCTTTAGTAATTTGTAAGACCTCAAGACAGTTCCGACGAACAATAACATCTAGAAATACTTCTTTTTAAAAAGGTAGTCTCCTCACCTTACCTAGTAAAGTAGTCCCCTTACTTGTCCCCCTACCCTGATCTTGTACTGCTGTGATAACTGATTTGACAAATTTATGAAACAAGATCAAGAGAGTTTAGTCCTCACCTGAAACAGAGCATTGAAATTGAAGACAGGTATTTGCCATGATCACCCATAGAGGATTTTCTTGTATTACTAAAGGAAAATGGGATTAACTGTGAATGTTCAAAGCTACTTGCACACTGGGTCTTCCAAATATACCCATTGCAGATAAATGGAGTGGCGAGCAAAAATTTTACTTCATCATATATCTCCAGGGAGTTTCTTTTAAAGAAACCATGTCTCTTTAAGACTACTTCTCAATAATAATTACCTGCAGTTTACTAGGCACTCTGTACTTGTTCTAGCATTACCATGTAACATACTTTGTGTGGTAAACAACCAACACATATAGATCTCAAGCCTTGAAAAGAAATGCTCTGTAGGGAGGTTTACACTTAAACCCAGGAGATTAGTTATTGAGCTCAGACTAAATAATTGAATCAAATAATTACCAAATTTAAGACTTCAGTGCAGAAAAGTTGATTAAATTTGTGCAATTAAGCTTGGAGCAGCAGCTATAATGGTAGACATGTCAAATAAGAAAGTAGGAATGGGGGGAGGAGTCTTTTCCAAGGATAGAATCACAGAGAGTTGGCATTTAATAAGTAGCTTTAGAAGTTCTCAGAACTTTGGAAGAGTAGAAGAGCTATGATAGAGAAAAATGGGCAAATACAGGTGAAAAAAAGAAGGGCAAGAAGATTGGAGTGAGCATATTTATCTAATCTAGAGGAGGATTGAACAGCTGTCAATTTTAGTTCCAGTTCCAGGGATTCTGCTTTTGTGATTTTGTAAAAAGAAAATAATGTCTAATGCCTTGCTGATAACATCTACCTTTACACATTTAAATCTATGCTTCCTGCTTGTCCCGGCATGACAACAAACCACCTACCATTTCAGAAGGGCAGAAACTGTTGATGATGTCTTCAGCGTATCTCTAGCCTGCTGGGAATGTGACCTTTATCCAAGTTAGCTGGCTTCACATCAAAAGCAGAGATTTTCCCTCTCTTCTGGCACAGTCTGGTTCACCGGTGGTACCTCATTTATCCTGCCCAAATGCCTCCAATCCAATTAGCAGGTGTGTGCTCTGCTGAGTGCATTCCCCCAAGCTCTTCTATCTCCCCTTCCCCCAGGCTCTTATCTTTATCTTTGTTGTGGTTCACTGGCAGCTTGTGCATACAGCAGCAGAATCGGACAGTGGGGAAGAACAGGGACCAGTCCAAGAGTCTGGGGAGGACTCAGATGAGGGTCCTGTGTCCGATGCAGAGATGGGACCAGGACCCATCTGGGAGTGGTGTGCTGACTCCAGAGCCTCCAGAGTCTGGCAGCAGTGAGGCAGAGGAACAAGGGGAGCCTGTTACCAGTGAGCATGTGCGCAGAGCTGCTAGAAGGCAAGAGCAGCTGAGAGAAAAGGGGCAACTTGAGAGTAAGGCTTGGAGGTGATTGCCTCTTCTCTAAGGTATAAAGGAGGTGCAAAGGCAGAGAAACCTTTGCAGGAAGCAAAGTTGTTTGCTCTGTTCGGATTAAACCGTGAAGCTCTGTGTGGACTTTGTACTTCGATGGGGATTTTTTCCAGTTATTTGGCACTTTAGTTGTTGGCAGCAATTCAAAGGAGATAAAGGTGGGTGCTTATCTCGAGGGACTGTTTGGGACTCATTATGGGCTGGGAATGAACATAATTCTCAGCATTGAAATAAAACAAGAATTATTTTGACTAAGCATGTGCTTAATTATAGTCTCAGGAAGCCTTGGTCAGAACAATCTTCAATGGTCTTCAGTGTCACTATGAACTACTGGATTGAGTGCCATGAAAGGCTGGCCCACTTTTGAGGTTCAGTGTTGTCAGAGTGAAAGGTTGGCTGGCTAGCTAGCTTTTCTTTAATTGGGTAAAATTGACAAAAAATTTTGCCAGGTTCCCTCTTGCATTTCAGGAAAAGCTGTAAAACTATTGGTCTTTAAAAAAAAAAACCCCACCTGTCCTTAAAAGACTGTCCACTGAAGAAGAAACAATTGGTGCATGCTCTGCTGGCATCAATGGGAGAAGAAAAGCAGGAGTCCACTATAAAGATCAGGGTCCATGTTAACTTTTGCTGACCACAGCTGTGACCAGTGGAGAAAGTAATTGAATCCCAGGAATGGATTTCTGCAAGCCAGATTCATTTCTAGCCATTTTATACCCAGGAGACTGAAGAACCGAAGGCTGCTGTGTGGAGAAGCCCAAGTGATCAAAGTAATGTATTTTGTACCAACAGGCAAAGATAGTTTCTGGTTTTAATAACTCCTACATGTTTCAATGAGCATTGTGAAAAAGGAGACCAGGAAAGGCAATGAAGAAGGAATATTCAAATACATCTAAAAATTAATATTGTTCAACATGAAGCATATTTATGCAATGGTATTGAAAGAAAAACATATCTGATGTAGATAATTAAATGTAGAAGCATAGACATCTACATGTAAATGCGTATTAAATGTCACTGAATGTGAAAATAGGATGAAATGAATTTCTGGTGGAATATGTTGATGAGCGTGGCATATTTCTGTATTTGTAATTTATAGTGTCATTCAGCCACAGCTGTGGCAATATAGATCCTGTTTTTATTAATCATATGTCATAATAGTAATGCGAAGATGACATTGTCTCACCCATTGTACAATTCCTTATTTAACTTACATTTCTAAGTTAATATAAGTTATAGTTACATCTTAGCATATTGCAAGATAATTTTTCCCCACAGGCATCCAGGGAATTAAGGCATGGCAATTAACAAAATATATATTGTGATACAAAAACCACTGTTTGTAAGCATTAAATATTAATAAGCTCACTGCAAACGTCTGTGATTATTCCATGTCTTAAAACAATCTTCTCCAGTTTGATGTTATCCAATCAAGATGGACTACAACACCTGTTATAGAGGTGTCAAACTCATGTCACAGCGGCGTCACGTGATATATTGGGACTTTTTCTCCCTTCGCTAAACTGGGCGTGGGAATGGCCAGTGTGTCACACTTCTGGCCTGCAGAACAGGATTTTGATGGTCCTGACCTTTTATTTTTGCTCAGCATTGTCTGTGAGGAAGAGTTTTCAGGAATTTGGAGAAGTGCCTCAAATATTCCACCAAAATATCTGTTTCGTTTCATACCTTAAAAGTCATTAGGCTCTAAATGGCATTGCAGGGATAGTGACATGTGCTTAATGTTTAATGAAGTTAATGGCATTTAAATTGTCATAACTATGTGCAAAATTATAGCCATAGGCTATGATCCTATGCTCACTTATCTGTTTCTCCTTTGGCTATATATGAGGTTTCTTCCTCATACAAATGTTGGTGATGGGGATATTAGATTACAGATGAAAATGGCTATTATCACACCTCTGATGTCAGTCTTCTGTGGAATGAAATGCTTATCTGGAGATAGAAACTGCAGGCATTAACCAGCAGAATGACAAGGTTTGGAGATAAATATATGTAATGATACAAGCCACCATATTACAACATCTAAAGCATAACTAAATTGCTGTAGCAGAACTAAATAATAGAGGAAATGCACGGTAATAAAAGGAGGATTAACACTGGCAGAGCCGGTAATGGCTGATCTTGGGTCAGCTGGAGCAAAATGGAGCCGGCAATACTATGGAAGGCTGAAGAGGCAATAATGGTGGTTCATCCAATCAGCAATCTGGCTTTGGATTGCTGCACTTTAGGAGATGGCAAACAATCCAGCTTGATGGACAAGGGCCATTTTAAAGTATTGATAATTCCCATGTAAATTAAAATGATCTAGCTGAAAGTGAAATAACAGGCCTGGAGAGATGCTTGGCAGGTTGCCTGCTTATTACAACAATGTAGTCACCAAGCAAGGATATCAAAGCTATTTAGAATTACAGCTGTAACTTATCATTGGTGTTGAGTAGTTGTGGAATAATATATTCCTCCCAGGGGTTTGCTTTGTGATTTACTGACAGTGCAGTTTATTAACTTAGAACAAGGTGGCAGAGCTTACATCCTTCTCTCGGTGTAATTCTTCCATGATTAAAACAATGGAACTGATGGCACAGGAATCTGTGCCAACTCATTCATGGACTTAAAATATTGCACTGGTATCTGGACAAGAAATGAATACATGATAAGGGTAAGGATAATAGTAATATGGTTTGAATTGCCTTGAGACCTTGTTCTTAAAATGCAGCTTCATGTGATGATGCAGCTCTACTTGGACTTCGGGCCTAATGGTTTTATTACTACAACTTTCCTCCCCTTAGAAGGTCATAGGCCTTATTATAGTCATAAAGCACAGAAGAAACATTTTGGCATTGGATCCTTTTCAGTTGTTAAAATTCCTTAAATATTAGAATATAAACCTCATCAGCATGGTTTGATCATCTTGATGCTGTCTTATATTACATACTATATCCGAATAAAATAGTTGCAGTCAATCCATCTGACCCAGGAGTCTCTGGTACTTAAGTCTAACCATCTTTTCAATAATCTTCCCAAGGAGACAGGATAAAAATTGTCCAGAATAATTGTGTTCGTGAAGGTTTCTTGAGCACACAATCTTGAAGACCCTCTTCACTTTCTCAAGACTCACATCCTGAAACACCCTCCTGATAATTCTACAAGATACGTCAACTAGACCTGTCCAGTGGAATACAACTTTGAGCAGAAGCAGATCTAAGTGACTTTATCTTCCAGATAACAAGAGTAATAATCACAGTGATTCAATAGATGTTCCTATGTAAATTTGTTCCCAAACAGGGAATGAATTAGCTTAAATAGAGCCATCACACAGTTGTCAGCAGATGAAATGACATTTTGCCACCATTTTTGCCATAATGTAATCCTGAGAATGGTGTGATGGCCTAAAGGTGGAGCTCTTGCCTCACAATCAGGAGGCTGTGAGTTTAATTCTAGGTAGAGGCAGATATTTCTCTCTCTGGGCACAATGAGAATATATCTACAGAACAA
Source organism: Notechis scutatus (assembly GCF_049901735.1). Taxonomy (NCBI): domain Eukaryota; kingdom Metazoa; phylum Chordata; class Lepidosauria; order Squamata; family Elapidae; genus Notechis; species Notechis scutatus. The sequence goes on along the minus strand of NC_142009.1, from coordinate 108,602,776 downwards.
AGCTCCTCACTGGCAAGGGCATCTAGCCATTAAACACTCTGCTAGCTCCATTCAGTTGCCCAAACTCCACCCCGCAAGGGATTATGGGATTGTTAAAAGATGATGATGATAATGTGATCCTGAATTTGAACTTGCACTCATATTTGCTCTTTGTCTTCTCACTGTAGTGCAGTGGTTCCCAAAGTGGGCAATACTGCCCCCTGGGGGGCAGTGGGATGCCTTAGGGGGAGTGCTAAGAGGCAAAGGGGCTGGCAGGGCAGCGGTAAGAGGTGGCAGGGGGGCGTTCGAGGTGCTGGCTCCGCAGGCTCACTCCATTGAGCCCCTTGCACCACTCCAGTGCAACAGTCAATGGCATCTGTGGATCACCTAGGGGGGAGGCAGAGGAAAAGGAGCTTTGACCACATGCCCAATATCCAGGATCCCACTCAACCAAGCCCACCCCTCTTTGTAGTTGCTGTGCCTGACAGCAAGTTCACAGGCTGCCCCTCCCACCAGGGATTAGCCTCCCAAGCACCCTCCCAGGGCACTCACATTGTAGAGGGTGGTTCTGTTCCCTCCTTCCTGGAGCCAGTACAGGGCAGGGCTGAGGAAGCCCAGGACAGGCAGCGGCGCAACATTGGAAAAGTAGAGCAAAGCCATGCCGCCGCTGTGTTCAATGTTTCCCGACGTGCCTGCGGGGGCAGCACCTCGAACGTAGCGGTGGCGGCATGGCTTTGCTCTACTTTTCCAACGCTGCATTGCTGCCTGCCCTGGGCTTCCTCAACCCTGCCCTGTACTGGCTCCAGGAAGGAGGGAACAGCACCGCCCTCTACGACATGAGTGCCTCAAAGGAGGGGGGGCACTTGGGAGGCCGATCCCTGGTGGGAGGGGCAGCCTGTGAACTTGCTGTCAGGCACAGCAACTACAAAGAGAGGTGGGATTGGTTGAGTGCGATCCTGGATATTGAGCATGTGGTCAAAGCCCCCCTTCTTCTGCCTTCCTACCTATCTACCAATCTATCCATCCATCCATCCATCCATCCATCCATCCATCCATCCATCCATCCATCCAAAAGTTCTGTCTGTCTGTCTGTCTGTCTTTCTGTCTGTCTACCTACCTACTTATCCATCCATCCATCCATCCATCCATCCATCCATCCATCCATCCATCCATCCATCCATCCATCCAAAAGGTCTGTCTGTCTGTCTGTCTATCCCTGCTTGCTTACCTGCCTGCCTGCCTGCCTGCCTACCTACCTACCTACCTACCTACCTACCTACCTACCTACCTACCTATCAATATATCTACCTACCTACCTATCTGTCTATCTGTCTCTGTCTGTCCATCCATCCATCCATGTTTGAGGCGTCAGCTCCACAGGCACATTAGGAAAGTAGAGCAAAGCCAGTCTGGGAGGGAGGGAGGGAGGGAGAGAGAGAGAGAGAGAGAGGGAGTGAGAGAGGGAGTGAGAGAGAGACTTGATGCATCAGATTGAAATGAGGTCTAGTTTAGACTGAGGCCCTTTTCCACATTGCAACATCTTTGGCAGCACATTGAAACATCTTTGGCTTCTATTAAAGGTTTTGTGGATGAAACATGGTCAAGACTATCAGGAAGCTCTCACATTTTGTTGAGGCTTTAAACAGGATCCATTGGACCAGACCTCCACCCTAAAAAATTACTTTTCCCCAATAAATTATAGTGCCAATTCTGAAGAAGGCAAAACCAAAATGTACTGGTAAATTACAAGGAGAACACACACACACACACACACACATGCACACACTCCCTTCTAACCCTACTGGATGGAGCAGTTGATTGGACTAGAATAGATATTTCATTATCTTTCTCCTTCCCTCCCTCCCTCCTTTATTTCTTTTTCTTTCTGTCCCTTCCTTCCATCCCCCTCTTTCTTTGTCCCTTTTTCTTTCTTTCCCTTTTCTTTTTCTTTTCTTCCTTCTCTCTTTCTCTCTCTCTTTCTTTTCTCTCTCTCTCTCTTTCCCTCTCTCAGGCTCACCCCATTGACTTGGTGCACTTCTCTACTCGGACTTGCTTGGGCAGGTCCCTCCAGTGCAGCGGACTCAATGAGGTGGACCTGCGGGGCCAGCACCTAGAACGCAGCAGTGCCGGCATGTTTGAAAAGTAGAGCAAAGCCAGAGGTCGGTAATTTTTGCTGCAAAGAATAACAAAAGCTTCTGAGCTGTGCACAAGAAGGGACACACACGTCAATGCAATTCAGCAACATAAAATAAAGAAAAGAAATAAAACAAATCAACAAGAATTGGCAAAGCATCTCTGATTAGATTCTATTCACTACTAAAATCTAATCAGAGATGCTTTGCCAATTCTAGTCCAATGACATGCTCCAGCAGGGTTAGAAGGGAGTGTGTGTATATGTGTGTGCATGGCTGTCAAAACTCCAAAAACAGGTCAAGTAGCTCTGGGGAGACCAGTCATAAATTAGAACACTTGCTAAGCAACCGGCCATTAAATGAGGAACACTTGTCCACAAGGACCACAAGTCACCTGGCCATGCCCACCCAGTCACATGCCCACCAAACCACACCTACCTGGTCATGTGACCACCAAGCCACACCCAGCCAGTCACGTGACCAGCAAGCCACGCCCTCAAATTAGGCCATGCCCACAGAAATTTGAATCCCACCCCTGGGTGGGGGGCACCGAGGATGAGTTTGTAGCACCTAGTGGGCGGTGGACTGAAAAAGTTTGGGAACCACTGCTATAGGTGGTAACTAAGGCCTCAGATGAACTGTCTACCATTTTCTTAGGAAAAACCCTAAGAATTTTCTGGAAACAACCAGGCCCATCAGACACCTGGGGTGGGCCAATCTGAAAGGCCCTAATCCCCATATAGTGGGGTAGTCTCATAAAGTCAAGGAAAAAAAAACAAAGAACAGGGCTTCATCAGCTACCTAAAGAATTGCACCCACTTAACTCCATTTTTGAGTAGCAGAAAGGAAACTTTAAAGAGCTTCCCTGGGGAAAAGTGAAAATAAAAAAACTCTTAAGAACTTTGTAATGAAGTATGGCTTGACTTTGCTTCCTTTTCCCCTCATCTTCTCTTTCCCAGCATCATTTGCTTTTCATGTCATGTCTGTAAGATTGTGACCCTGAGGATAGTGACTGCTCTATTATTAAACTTCAGAAAAAGCTGTGCGAGATTTTCAGCTGAGGAATAAAGTAAAAATGCTTTGTAGCAGGTTGGACAACTTTTTGAAGATGGTTTACAGGTTTTGGAGCTTTGAAGGCCCAGAAGTAGAATTGATGCACTAATCAAAGAGTTTAAATTTTTATGCTAATCTTTATATTTAGGGACAGCATAGTTTTGAAGCAAAATAACTATTATTTTCACATTCCTATTTAATGGATTTTTTAAAATTGGAGAAGAGTTGCAGCTTGCTCGGTTTAATTAAACCACCAGCTGTTGGTATAAACACCTTGTCATTTTTATGTTTAATGTGATATTTAATAGGTGGTTATCATGGACTTGTCTCCCTAAAATCAGGTCTAAGACCTTATCTTACCTCAATTGCTAAACACTATGTGGGATTAATAGGCCTGTAGGCCAGACTAGGAAGCAAACAACATCCTGGAAATAGACAACAGTAACCCATTTACAAATTGTTGCAAGGAAATTTACATTCACCTGTTCCTAAAGTCATCAGAAAATCAACTTTGACTTGAAGAACACTTTGCCTTTTTCAGCTCTGCTATCACTTTTGTGTCAAGAAAAAAAACACTTCTTCAGCATTGCCTTTTGGTGTCATTGAAGCTTCAGTAGTCTTAGTATCAACTAAAAAGATATTCCTTTGGTCCTTTTAGCTGCCAGAAGAGAGTGGGGGAAAACAGTGCATTCTTCAAATGCCTCAAGTAATCGCCTTGGCAGCCCAAAGTTGTCGGTGTGCAAAAATATTACTGGAGAGCATGATTGATGACTCTTGGTTATGTATGTGTCCCATTGGAAAATATACATCCAGGGGGTGGGGGAAGACCAGGGTTAAGGGAGAAATGAATGATGTGTTTTAGTGTCAGCTGCACCCAGCTAATGCCAACATGTCCATTCCTAATAAAACATTTTTTTTTTACTCTGAGAGATGCGGCTAGAGACTTATGATTTGAATGGGGTGGATTTGTTGGAGCCCTGAAACTTAGCTTTATTTACTAGAATTCTTTATTGGCCAAGTGTGATTGGACACACAAGGAATTTGTCTTCGTGCAAATGCTCTCAGTGTACATAAAAAGACACATTCATCAAGAGTTAAGAATCATAAGGTACAACACTTAATAATAGTCATGGGGTACAATAAGCAATCAAATCACGCTAGGAAACAGTCAATATAAATCGTAAGGATACAAGCAACAAAGTTACAGTCAGCTTTGGAGGCCCCCCCCAGAAGCCAGAAACAGGCCCGTTTCTGGATTTCTGGAAGGCCCATTTTCCCCCCTTCCAGAGCCTCCGCATGGACCCTGCACTTACCTCCATTAAAAATGGGCGTTGTGGAGACTCCTGGGAGGGGTTGGGTGGGGTGGGCGGGGACAGCTGGTTGGTTGAAATACCGGTTTGGTGAACCAGATGTAACTTTCACGTTCGGTTCACCTGAACAGGTCAGAACCAGTACAATCCTATCCCTGAGAAACTGGCTTCAGACATCACACTTGGACTGAATCAGAGAAATCTATTCAAACTCATTTCTCAAATGAAAATTAAGATCCAGAAAACAGATACTTGTATGTTTCGTTGTTTAACACAGAGAAAGAAAAAGGCTTTAGTTTTTGAATCTTGTAGACACAATAAATTCCTAGATAGACTGTTCGTTTTATAGATACAGTTGCAGTGAGTTCAGTTATAATCTCTTCACTTTTTAAAAAAATTAAGGTCTGCAGCAATCATTTGTGGCAAAATTTGACGCAAATATCCAACAGGAATCTTTCCTTCTGTAATGGAAAAATGAGATGAAATTTCAGGAGAGATGTAAAATGTTATAGAAAGGGAAAGATATTCTAAGAAAATATAATTATTTCCCAAAGTCCTGAATGTGGAAGGTGAAAGGATAGAAATACAACATAAGAGTTTCACTCAGGTTAGAATGAACATTTCTAATAAACCAATCTTTTAAAAGGAGTTGAGAAAGAGTTAAGGATCAAGGATCAAATAAAAGGAATTAAGACATGTGTCAAATTATTTATTTATTAAAATTATAATACAAAGCAAATAACTAAAAAGTTAGTAACAGTTAACACAATGAAAGTGCTCATGATGGACACTTTTATGGGAGATGAGTAGATATACAAATATGATAAATAATAAGGAAAAAACAAATGCAGCTTCTTTCCTACTCTATAAAAGCTTGTACCAGATGAGTCCAAATAAGAATGGAACCAGTTCTGTATTGTTTCCTGGTGGTCATGTAATATATATAATGTCCAAATATTATTATTAGTCTGCTCCCTGAGTTCACTTATTTGAAAGGAGAAATTCAGTATTTTCCTCTGTTACCTCCATTCTTATTTTTCAGTAAACTAAAAGTGCTATTCCCTTTGCAACAGCAAATAGTTCCAGAGATGTAGGTAACTTTACTGAGAACCAGATTATAATAATAAGTTAATTCTTCTTTACCTTGGGGAGCAGATCCTCTCAGTTGTACTTGGGGCTCTAATCCATCTGAATTTGAAGCACTGCCTTAATAGCAATAGCAAAAGCACTTAGACTTATATACCACTTCACAGTGCTTTACTGCCCTCTCTAAGATGTTTTACAGAGTCAGCATATTGCTCCCAACAATCTGGGTCCTCATTTTACCCAACCTCAGAAGGATAGAAGGCTGAGTCAATCTTGAGCTAGTGACATTTGAATTGCCAAATTGCTGGCAACCAACAGTCAGCAGAGGTAGCCTGCAGTACTGCAGCACTATAGCTCTTAATACACTTAAAGCACACACACATAAACACAGTGTACATCAAAAACTGCATGTATGACTTTGAAAAAAAAAGTATTTCTGGTTATTTTTACAATGCCTAGAAGTTTTATCATTTTGATAAAGCTATTCCTGTGAATTTACTAAGAGTCTGCCCTTACTTTATGTACACACACACACACACACACACACACACACACACATTTTCTATTCACTCATGGATAATTGTCAGAGTCTGCCTGGACAAGTCCCTGCAATTTATTTGGCAAAGTTGTTGTCTTCCATCACCTACTTCCTAGAGCTGAGACAAACTGATTGGCCCAAGGTCACCCACTTTGTACCTAGGGCTTTGTACCTAGGGCAGGATTAAAATTCATGGTCTCCCAGTTTCTAGTCTGCTTTAACGCCAACTCTATATTCTTATATAAGAGTTTCCTAATTCATAGATACAAATTTATGGCTTAATGGAAAGATGCAGTTGAAAGTTAAGTATAAATACAGTAATGATGTTTTCAACTTTTCTTGATCAAGGAGTAGATAGAGGCCAGAGAGGAGGACTTATCCAGCTTCAGCTGATGCAGCAGTTCTATACTTTCTACTACAATGGTGTGTGCCATCATTGCTCGCCCTTAAACCATTCCAAGACACTTTGCTCAGGTCTCCCTCATAAGTGATTGATTAACTCAAAATGCAGTGGTATGACTATAAAATATAGAAGAGTCATCAACATTATCCCAGTTCTCTAATCAGTGTGTTGGACTTCTGGGTCCAGTTCATTCATTTACATTCAATCCAAGCAGGACTACTGAAAGTCTACTGAAAGTTATCATATGTGATAAAAGGGGTATACACACCTTGCAAATGGTTACCCCTTCAGAATAAAATTTCCTATACTTTGATGTACGAAAAGCACACATTTTCTACTGTTTTCAAACAATAACAAGGACCATGTTGTTCAAATGAGCTTTGGCACAGGTGATATTCTTGGACTATTTATATAGCTGGCTTCTTCTTTTTCCTTTTGGTGGGTTTTATTTTTTTCAATATTCTTTGGAAGAAGAGTAATGTTGAAATGGCTGTATGTATGTATGTATGAATTAAAGAATATAATAGAGTTGATAATATTTAAATTATGCATCTTTGTCAATACTAGCTTCATGTTACATAAATCATAAGCCCAATGCCAAGCTAGTGAAACAAATTCTTCTAATCAATGAATGATTGCAGAAAAAATAGTAGAGTTCATTAGCCATGAATATTCTTAGTCTGTAAAATCATCCATCCTTGATCACTCTAAAAAATAAATCAAGTCAGGTCCAATTACAGATTCTATATGCTTAACTTTGGACAATCAGTGGAATGAAAATTGCAGACAATTATTTGAGATCCTGACATAAGTTCTGCTCATGATCCAACAAAGAGGCCAGACAAATGATGAATTTCCTCTTTATGTAAAATGTGTTTTAGAACAGTACATGTTGGTAGAAGGAGAAGCCTGATCTAATTAATTGCTGTGGGAAATTTGATGGGCTTTGATCTGCTTGAGAAAACTTGAGTTTTATGCAATACACAAATCTCTTATTTGGGTTTTGGAGATTTATTCTAGCTTCTAAGCATCTCTGTCCTTATTTATACATATTTATATATGATGGTATTAGTGCACTGTAACACAGCTAGCTTACTAGACAGCTAGACAACTAGCAAGCTAGATGATAGCTAGATGATAGATAGATAGATAGATAGATAGATAGATAGATAGATAGATAGATAGATAGATAGATAGATAGATATGAAAAGACACACATTAGTTTTGGCTCATAGCACTATAAATATTTTCTAGGGTTCTGGCCACTGCATAAAGAACTTGGATATAGTTCAGTCCAACTTGAACCTAAAAGATAATGTTTTGTACAAGGCCCAAACCATTTCTTCCAAATAATTTTCTTAAATGTGGATTCCATTATTTTCAATCACTGTACCCAATGTTAATTCAATGTTACATATCCAAAATACCTATTTGGTTGTCTAAAAGAACTGTGTGATCAAAATACTGTGGAATGGATATGGTATGTATTACGAACTAAGCTAACACGTTCATTAACAACCCTAATAGTTTTACTTCAACAGCAGGCTCGTAATCCTGCACTTCTGATTGGCCCGCGAATAGCGAGTCGTGATTGGTCGTTTCTGGCTGATCTGATTGGCTGACAGCGGGTCGTATCTGATTGGACACTTTTGAGAGCGGTAAACTCAAATCATTGGTTGTTGTGACAGCAGCCAGCTCTATAAAAGAGCTGCTGCTGCCCAAGTATTTTGCTCTGTTCTGAAGTCACTAATAAAGAGTTGAAGTTACCGTTCAATGCCTCGTCTCCGTTCCTTGCGCCCATGCTCAGGACTTAACAGTATGTACTTCCCTATCTTGATACTAATGAATAATAGCATGGCATGATAGTTTCTGCAGGAAGATGCTATGTAAGTATTAAGAACAAATACTAAAATGTAGTAGTTGTATTGTAAATATAAAATTTTTATCAGGTGTGGGTGGGAGAATAGCAATATGAGTTGGAATGCTCTCTTTGTAACTAGACAATAGTGCCACCTCATTCTTCCCTCCTTCTTCATGCTGTAACTTTTTTAAAGGCCTTGATTGGTCTATTGTTCTATTTCTTCATATCTGCCAGTAAACTGTGATGACTTCATGAGTTCCAGCATCACTTAATTGTTGCCATTGAACCTTTTATAACAAAGTTCATGCAATTTATCTCACTTCATTCTACAATACTATTGCTACTGCTGAGTACTCCACTGAGCTGGGAAGTAAGATGTATCCATGGTATCATGGATTGCTGTTTTTTTTTCAATTGCCAATTTCATATATTATTAAAATCTCATGTAGAGGCACAACAAGGGTTCTAGCATTGAATATATGATTCTTTCTGGGCTCAACTATCAGAAGAGATATAATTTTAGGCATTGGTTAGTAAATGTGAAAATCAGTTTATGTACCTTTAAGTGTGCGAGAGTCTCTCTGTGTTGGATGCAGTGGATTATTACAGCTAAATCAAAAGTCACCTTGTGACAATTGTTACCATCTGAAGGAAAGTGCATAGTTTCTACATCTTTGTTTTATGGTCCCATCCTCTTGCTTACCCTGTCAACTGAATTCATATAATAAATCTGTGGCAACTGGCTGTCTTTGGTTGAAGGTGGCAGTGGTGCCATATAAGGTCACTTCCTTTCAGGAATTGCTTAATTTCTCATCAAATCCATCATAAATGTTCCAAGGTTAGTGAAAGAATCTTTTGAGCCCTCTGGATGCACTAGAAACAAGGTAATCTTTTTAATTATAAATGTCGATCATTTCTCAAAAGCCAGCCCTTCAATTGCCTACTGAAGTGAAATGATCACACTTTTCAGGAGCAAATAGATTGCTCAGTTGACATATGGATAGCCTTTCCATTCAACAAGTCTTCTATTTCGAATTCATCACAAACAGAATATGAAAGATCAGATCTAAGGCATCTCCATCTGATCTAAATCAGGGGTGTCAAACTCGATTTCATTGAGGGCTGCATCAGGGCTGAGTTTGGCCTTGGGGGCGCTGGAGTGGGCATGTCTGGGGTGGGCATGTTGAGCATGGCCAGCTCGATGTCACTCATGTCATGGATATCTGTAGTGGCCAAGTGCTAAGGCAGACCTTCCCTCACTTCTCATTATAATCTCCTTCCTTCCTTCCTTCCTTCCTTCCTTCCTTCCTTCCTTCCTTCCTTCCTTCCTTCCTTCCTTCCTTCCTTCCTTCCTTCCTTCCCTCCCTCCTTCTTTCCTTCTTTTCTTTTCTTCTTTTTCCTTCCCTCTTCATTCTCTTTTCTTATTCCTTCCCCTCTTTCCTTATTTTTCCTTCCTTGCTCTCTTCCCATCTTTTTTTTGTCTTTCTTCTTTCCCTTTCTCCTTTCCTGTCCTTTCTTGCATGCTCAAATGCAAAAGGGGAAACATGTCTCCTTTTGTTTTGTTTTTAGTTTGTTTTGATAGCCCTTCACCAGTGAAAATGAAGCTCAGGGGAGCCATGTGCAGCCCTCACAACATTCATTTTTTGCTAGCAGAGGCACCATGGGCCAGTCCTTTGCTGTTTCCAGGGTGGCCCTCAGGCCAGATCTAAGCATCCTGCAGGCTGGATCTGGCCCACGGGCCTTGAGTTTGACACTCCTGTTCTAAATCTTACTGAGAGTTACTACCAAAATGTTTGTGTGCAATATTATCCATCTGTTGTTCCTAAAGAGTGCAAGGACTAACTACCACCTGGCAATCCATCAAGTTATAGCCAGATGAGTCACTCAACTTTTGTATTAATTTCCACATAAGCTGAAACAAGCTCTTCAGGTACACAAGAACATTTTTACTTCTTTTCATCCTTCTGTAACCAAATGTTCAGGTTGCATCCAAGAGGCAAGGAAGAGAGACACGATGAATGGCACATTGTTCTACCAGAAGACAGTGACATGATAAAAGGAGGTAGAAGACTGACAAATGCAGAATTTGAACTGACATGGGGAATCCAGGAAGAACAAACAGCCTGCTTGAAAAGTATTTTAAAGACAATTGTTCCCTTTTTTGCTTAATAATGTGGATAAATGTACTTATAAACAAATATTTTTATTAATGCAACTTCATAATACAGCCAGAGAACTATATAGCATAACTATTTAATCATAACTATTAACATTATTGCTGTTGTAGTGTTATATATTGCCTTGGGATGTCCACATTTGCAATAAGTTCATATGCGGGATAATCTGCAAACATGTTAGGTGTTAATTCCCCCAAACACATAAACAAAGCTATATGAATTTGCTATATGCATATGACAGTTCAGTATATGGATGATGAAAAAATAGGGACAAAATCAAATGGCTTAGAGGATAATAGAATAACAGAACAGAATAACAGAGTTGGAAGGGACCTTAGAAGTCTTCTAATGAGACGTAGTGGCACAGTGGTTAGAGTGCAGTACTGTAGGCTACTTCTGCTGACTGCCGTCTACAGGCAGTTTGGCAGTTCACATCTCACCAGGCTCAAGATTGACTCAGCATTTCACCTTTCTGAGGTCGGTAAAATGAGGACCCAGATTGTTGGGGGAAATATGCTGACTCTGTAAACCAATTGGAGGGCTGTAAAGCACTGTGTAGCAGTATACAAGTCTAAGTCCAACCCTCTGCACAAGCTATATCATTCCAGACAAGCAGCTGTAAGTATTCAGTCTCTTCTGAAAAGCCTCTAGTGATGGAGCATTCACATCGTCTATCAATAACATCAAGATTGTCAAATATCAATATTAAGATAATATATTATATTATATTGAGAGATAATATCAAGATTGTCAAAGGGCACCTGGACGAGCTGAAACATTGGACAAAACCAACACAAGGCATTCCAACAGGAAAAATACATGCTATACAAAAATACAAAGTCCTACATTTGAGGATCTCAGCAGGTGGGTGGGTGGATTTAAATACACCAGTCTTCTTTATCCGTAGAAAAATATCAAAGATGAAAAGGGTTCTCAAAGCAAAACCATTTAGTAGTGGTTGGAGCTGTTGCAAGCCTACAAGGAATAATAATAGTACTCTTCAAGTATCTGAAGGGCTATCTTGTATAGCAGTAGAGATTATTCAGATTTATTCTGGAAGATATAACAAGAAATAATGGATTCAAATTACAAACTAGTTTTCAATTTTAACTCGATGAGATAGCAGTGAAAGCTTGGAAAAGAAATTCAGATGTGATTATTTTCCCAGTGACACTCTATGGAAGTGAAAGTTGGATTTTGAAGTAAGATTTAAAAAAAACCCACTTAGAATTGTAGCCAAAAAAACTAAGCATAGAACAAGTCAATCCAATGTTCTATACAAGGCACAGTGGGTTCATATTCCACATTTTGAACACATTATGCAAAGAACCTCAATAGTAAAGGAGCAAGCAATCAAAAACTAATCTGCAACTAGCATATGAAGACTTTGGAAAAGACATTCATATGCTGCAATGTGCCTATATCTACAAAGTTCAGAACAGTGTATGCAATGGAATTCCTTATAACATTCAATGGAAATAAAATGTGGACTGTACATCATCTAGTCCAACCCCCCGCCCAAGTGGCAGACCCTACACCATTTCTGACAAATGGCAGTCCAATCTCTTCTTGAAAGTCTCAAGTGATGGCGCTCCCACAACTTCCGAGGGCCAGCTGTTCCATTGGTTGATTGTTCTCACTGTCAGAAAGTTTCTCCTAAAGCTAAAATCATGTAGTTCATGATATGAAGCCTATATATTCTCATATTTCATACCAGACATGGCAATAAATCTTAACTCTCCAGACACTTAAACTTGTATAAAGGAAGTTTATATAGCAAAGGTTCTCAAAAATGATACGGTTAGATAAAAGGCTTTATTCCAGACAAGATAGAAGATATAAATAGGCAAAACATTTGCCTATTCACAACTCAGAAATAAATAAATATTTGTGTGTGTGTGTGTGTGTGTGTGTGTGTGTGTGTGTGTGTGAGAGAGAGAGAGAGAGAGAGAGAGAGAGAGAGAGAGAGTTGTAGACAATTCTGTTCCAGGAAGGAGCAGCCCACCTGAGAGCAGTGCGAGGCCAGCAGCGGCAGGTATGGGACGGGGGTTGGTCGGTGGAGGCTATGTAAGTCTCCAGCTTGCAATCTTGTGCAAGGAAGGCAGAGGTTTGCTCTGAAGCTGCGACAGAGCATTACACCAAAGGTCTCTGTCCCAGGGATCCCATGTGCCCCTTATCTGGGATTGTCTCTGGAGCCAAGAAGGTCAGGGCAGGTTGCTTTGCATGGATTGCATGGCATGGCATACCAGTAGCATTGATTTGCAAATCTTGCTTACCTTTCTAGTGTAGGGGGCAGACCTGGGTGATCTCCCCCTCCATCCTCTGCCCCACTGCAGGTGAGCCATGGAGTGCCTGCCCACTAAAGCCACAAGGCGGTCAAGAGGAGAATGAAGAGCCTGCATGAGACCAGTAGCAGCAGATGCACCAGGCACAGCAGCCAGCCAGAGGCCAGCCTGGTGGAGTGCAAACTGTGGTCACTGCCTGCTCCAGAGCCACAGGGCCCTCAGATGAGAGGTTTCCTGGTGCCATGGGCAGGGGCAGAGCTGGTGAGAATGTGCCAGAAACATCTCCAGGCATCCAGAAAGACAGAATAAGAGGCAGTCCTAGTCCTCACTGGCTCAGCCAATTCATGGGGCCACAATTAAACGGCCACTGTTCATACCATGTTCCCCCTCCCATGCACAAATTTGGCTGCTGGAGTCATGCTGGTGGGGCAGGAAGGGGCCATGCCTCTATGAAGTGACCAGGGGAAGGGAAGGAGCTGCCATGTTATGTGCTACTTCAGGGATTGATGTCCATGTTTGTGATGGGATATGTGGTTGGACTGCCTCCTATGCTGGCCACACCCACTCTCTTCACTGGGGCTTATTTGGGGGTAGGGCTTATTTTAGGCCCTAATCAGGATAGGTCCTATTTCCAGGGAAACACAGTATTTATATACATCTAAAAAGAGCAGCTTCAATCCTTCATATCTTTGTTCTGGTCCATCAAGTTTTTAAGGTAATTTTTGATAACCTGTGTAGCATGTTAAATTAAAAATGCACCCTGTGTGCATTTTATCATCATCACACATAAAAATACTGCACAATTTCATAAAATCAATTTCATAAATTTGGCTTATGGTTGCAACCAAACTATAATAACTTAAAGAAATAGTAAACAACTAATACAAAGTATGCAAGTGTCTTTGTTACAATGCATGCTAAACTAATATTGAATATACATGAATGTGTTTTAAATTATTAAATGACCCCACAGTAACCATGGGAACATGGAAGTAAGAAGCACAAAAATATGGAAAGTTCTATACAGTCAAAAATGAATTTAATTACCTGTACATTGACAGGTATATGTGAGTTGAATATATGTGAGTTGAGATGGAATAGAATTAGACAATTGCAGTCAGAAAATTATGCTCTTTACTACTCAAGACATTAAAAACCCAGAATGAACAAAAGTTGGTTACAATGCAACCAATAACTGATTAATAACAATTAAATTGCCCTTATTATGATTATCCAAGTTTCTATTCCTACTACTAATGCAGAAGAAGAGGAGATTGATAAGTTTCATTATCAAATTCAATATGAAATCTAAAGAACATGGAAGCAATTATTCTGCATGGAAATACTAAGGAGGAAAATGTACTTGGACTATATGATATAAGAAATTAAAATGAAGCAAGAAAACAACTTTTTATTTATGCTAGTCCAATGGTTTCTTTATTGCTAACACAGTTTTCAAAAATGAAAAGAACACCTATATGGACATCACCAGATGGAGTACCAGAAATCACCAAAAATCAAAGGAATTACATTGGTAGAAGGCAATCAAAATGCTAAGTTATATCCAGACAGATTTGGCTAGGGCAGACTGTGTAACAGATCACAAAGTAGTTCATTTGCAAGTTCCATGTTAAGCTAAAGGGGAAAAAGCAAACCACCTAATTCCCATGATACAATTTTCATCTAAGGAAAAAAAAAAGATTGTTGAATAAATCAACAGAGTTCTCACTCAAGGTACAAATGACCAAGCTCAAATGATCATAACTGGGACAAGATATGCAAAGACCTAGCTCTCTAGAGAAGACAATTATTCTGGTGAAAGTGGAAGAAAAGAGAAGAGGATGGCCAGCCACAAGATAGTTGGAGTCAATTATATTAAATAGAGTACATTGTTGGAAGACCTAAAGTAGAGGTCCCCAATCCCTCAGACATGGACCAGTACTGGTCCATGGCCTGTTAGAAATTGGACTGTGTAAATGGCAGGTGAGCTAGTGAAGTTTCATCTTCACCTGCATAGAATCTAGGTTGCATGTGAAACCATTCCCACCCCCACCCCCAATCCATGGAAAATTTGTCTTCCGTGAAACTGATCCCTGGTGTCAGAAAGGTTGGGTACTGCTGGCATATTGGGGAGAAATTTTGGGAACAGATCCTCAAATAAACAGATCCTATGTCTATGTATGAATGCACAGCAATTTGATGGCAATAATCATTAGCCAATCTTTTATGGTACAGGATAATTATAAAGTATTTTGAAATAACTGGAAATTAGCCACACACACACACACACACACCAACAAAATTTCTAGCTTCTAAAGCAAAGCTGAAATTATATTTTCAATACCCTAGCAAAATAGTCAAACAAGCATGAGAAAGGCTTCTATTCAGTGAATCAATTCAGCAGTGAGAAGCAATGGAGCAACACTTCATCCACACTATCAAAAAATGCTAATATTAAAAAAAATGCATTTCTTAAAATATCTCAATTTAGAACAAGCAAGGACATTATTATGGCCATTATATGTTTCTTTGTTTGTTTATTAGATATATTTATGCGGCCTCCAAACTTACACACAATAAATATAAAGCTATGTCCCTTTATATTCTTTAAAACTCCAATATTATTTTTTCATTAATTATTTAGATATATAGAACTCAGGTGACTGTAATGTTACCTGACAATACAAAGGGGATCTTTAATAATATTGTCAGTGTAAAAAACAATTAGTTTGGCAATATCCCTCTGTGTTCTGGAATGTCCCTTCACTCATGAGCAGTGATGCCCAACTGAGTTAATGATTTGGTTTTAATTATAAAGGGGACACTGAGCTGGGAAACCATTTTAATCCTCTGTAAATTATTATGGAGGCTATTCTTTACACAATTATTACAGCAAAATTCACTCTCTGGTGATGAAGCCCACTCAAAATGAAAAGAGAACAAAGCTGTCTTTCATAGTCTTCTGGCTTGATGAACTCTTCTACCACAGGAATGAAATTTGTTTTGTTTTGTTTCCTCATAAATATTAGGTAAAACAAGACAGCAATGACATGTGTTGTTGTGTTTCTGTCAGATAAATTTCACATGAAGCTGAGTTAGATAATCTGCTCATCTAATTCAGTGACTTTCTAAATGGTCTGGCAGAAGTTTTTTCCCATGCTGTCTACTGACACCTCTTTGAAATTGTGATGGACATTGTATAAAATGTGTGACAACATGTTAGTTTGCTAATAAATTAGTGGTGTGTTAATCTGCTAATTTGATTTAAAGGCATCAAATGGGCAAAGCTAATGGTCTCTTATCATGATTCTTTAACTATCTGGGAAAAAAAATCCTTTAAAACCTTTAACCCCTTTCACACAATCAGTATGCCATGATATTAAAGGCCACCAATAATATTGTTTCTACTTCTTTTCCATACCCATTTTTGATATCATGCTTGCAGAAACGTTTTCAGACAGTACTGGCTCAATGAACCTTCAAATGGACATGGAGCATGATCCCATGTTCAGAGCATTAGCATGACAGATTCTGAACACCCAGCTGCATCTGGGGTGGTTTCTTTATACCCAGAATGACCTCATCATAGGTCTGGGCGTTTACCTTTAACACTTTCACAAATTACGGTCAACTGATTATACACGCATCTTAGGACAGATAAATGCAATATCCTGTGTTACGGCAGGAACACAAAAAGAGGATATGTTTTTCTTGCTTATTCTGTTATCTTACACCAACAGTAATTTTCCATTCCCATCCTTAGTTGCAAGAGAAGCAGAGCTTTACTTCCTTAAAATATAAGTTCCTTAATTTCGCAGCAGACAAAATACAGAAGTAAATTTGACCTGTAGGTTTGTTCTAACTTATGACCTAGATTTCTATAATGTCCATATTTTATATGCCTTAATTGGTCCTGCTTCACTTCCATGAAGATTCTTCCACAAAAGTGATTGTTTATGCAGAGGCATAGAAATGAGGGCACACAGAGAGAAGCTGCTATGTGATATAGTAGAATTCCTCCCTGTTTCTTCCAAAATCCCCCAATAACTTACTTTGAGACAAACTAATACTAAACAGAAATAAGATGGAAATGGTGTGAATAAGTGGCCTTAATTCTGAGAAATATGAGGGTGATGTATTTTGGATAAAGAAACATTATTTTCAAAGTGTCTATGGAGATTCTTAGTCATCCAGGTCATGGTTGTCCCAAAGGTGCTTTTTCCAAAAGGCAACTGGACTTTGTTTTTCCTTGAAGACGTTTCATTTTTCATCCAAGAAGCTTCTTCATTCCACTGGTTTATTGTTCTCACTGACAAGAAATTTTTCCTTAGTTATAGGTTGGATCTCTCTTTCATTAGTTTCCACCCATTGGTTCTTGCCTTGCCTTCTGATGCTTTGGAAAATAGGTTGACCCCTTCTTCTTTGTGGTAGCCTCTCAAATATTGGAAGACAGCTATAATGTCACCCCCAATCCTTCCGCTCACTAGATTAGCCTGTCCCAATTCCTGAAACTATTCTTCATATGTTTTAACCTCCAGCCCCCTAATAATCTTTGATGTTGTTCTCTGTACTCTTTCTAAAATCTCAACATATTTTTGCACCTAAAAATAAATAAATAAATAAAAGTTTTGTACTAAAACTGGATGCAGTATTTTATTTTTTTATTTATTTTTTTTATTTTATTTATTTTATTTTTTATTTATTTGATTTGCCAATTGTTTACAAGATAATAAGTATAAGTGTATACATAGTTGTGAATACATGAAATGGGTACATATAAGAAAAATAAAAGAAGAATAAGAGAAACAATAGGACAGGGACGGTAGGCACGTTGGTGCGCTTATGCACGCCACCTACAGACCTCTTAGGAAGGGGGTGAGGTCAATAGTAGACAGTCTAAGGTTAAAGTTTTTGGGGTTTGGGGAAGAAACTACAGAGTCGGGTAGAGTATTCCAGACATTGACCACTCTATTGCTGAAGTCGTATTTCCTGCAATCAAGTTTGGTGCGGTTAACTTTGAGTTTGTATCTTATTGTGTGCTCTTGTGTTGTTATGGTTGAAGCTGAAGTATTCATTGACAGGTAGGACATTGCAATGTATGATTTTATATACCATGCTTAAATCAGACCGAAGACGGCGTAATTCAAGGTTTTCTAGTTCTAGAATTTCAAGTCTGGTGGCATAAGGTATTCTACAACGAGTAGAGGAGTGGAGAACTCTTCTTGTGAAATATTTCTGGACTTTCTCAATTGTGCTAATATCAGATACGTAATGTGGGTTCCAGACTGATGAACTGTATTCGAGTATTGGTCTAGCAAATGTTTTGTATGCTCTAGTTAGTAGTGTAATGTTACCAGAGAAAAAGCTACGTAGGATTAGGTTAACAACTCTTAATGCCTTTTTGGCTATGTAGTTGCAGTGGGCTCTAGCACTTAGATCATTAGAGGTGAGTATTCCAAGGTCCTTTACAGAGCTTGGGTCATCAACAAGATCTTGACTATTCAGCTTGTATTTTATTTTCTGATTTTTTTTGCCAATATGTAAGACAGAGCATTTATTTGTTGAGATTTGAAGTTGCCATTTGTTTGACCATTCTGATACATAGTCAAGATCTTTTTGTAGGGTAGCAGTATTGTCTGTGGTATTGAACAGCTTTACATCATCAGCGAAAAGAACGCAATTGCTCTTAATATGATCACAGAGGTCATTTATGTAGAGTATGAAGAGAGTTGGTCCTAGAACACTGCCTTGGGGGACACCACTATTGACAGGTACAGAATTTGATAGGACGCTCCCAATTTTGACCATTTGTTGTCTGTTTGACAGGAATGCTTCTATCCAGTTATTCAGTTGTCCAGAGATACCATAGGATTTTATTTTTAGGAGTAGTTTGTCGTGTACCACTGAATCAAAGGCTTTACAGAAGTCTATGTAGATTGCATCTATTGCTTTGCCCTGGTCGAGTTGTGTCGTCCATATGTTTTTGCAGTGTAAGAGTTGCAGATTACAGGATAGTTTTTTTCTGAAACCAAATTGTTTATTGGAGAGTAGGTTGTTTGTCTCTAAGTGGAGGATGATGGATTGGTTAATAATTGATTCCATGACTTTACAGGTGACGCAACATAAGGAGATTGGTCTGTAATTTTCAACTAGGCTTGGGTCTCCCTTTTTGAAGATGGGGATGACTGTGGCTTGTGACCATAGGTTAGGCAAGGAGCTGGTCCTGAAAGATTTTTCAAAGATTATGCTTAGAGGTTTGGCTATGGCAGTGGATAGCTTTTTAAGAAGTAGGCACATATTCCATCCGGTCCAATAGATAGAGATGGTTTTAGATTGCGTAGTGCTTTTTCAACATTGTCTTCTGTAAAATCGATATGTATTACATCATTGTTGTTATCTGTGGTACGGCTAGGAAATACTGGGCATGATCCATTGCTGTTTACAAATACTGAGCCGAAGAATGTGTTAAAGATGTTGGCTTTAATGGTGTCGTCGTTGCAGTCTTTACCATCAGGTCCTATCAAGGGTGGGATAGACCTTGAGTCTTTTAGTTTGTTGTTTACAAAATTGTAAAAGCATACGGGTGGAATTGGTGCTTAGAAGGTTTTCCTCTTGTCTAATGTGATAATTGATGCATTCGGTCTTTATCTGGTGGCATAAATTTTTGTATCGGCTTTTGAAATTGGCAACGTGACCAGATTTGTTTTTCCGCCAGAGTGATTTCTTTTTGGATTGAAGTTTCCTTATTGTTATGGGTAATCTGCTTTTTTGTTTTGTTTTGGGAGTTGTTGTTGGTACATATAGTTTGATGACTCTTTTGACTTCAAGTAAAAATATGTTGTAATGGTCTTCAACAGTATTGCATCCAGTGAATAGAGATTGCCAATCAAGGGATGAGAGATCGTTGTCTATAAGATCATAGTTGCCTTTTTTGAAGTTACAATTGGGGATTACATCATTGTGGTGATTTTTGTGTGGGCGTATGTTGAGACAAAAGTCAATCATATTGTGGTCACTGCTGGAAAAGTGTTCTTTAGTTTGTATTCCGTAAATTAAATTCAAACTATTGCAGAAGATGAGATCGAGGCAGTTGTTTAGTCTAGTGTTGTTGGTTACTAGTTGTTCCAGTCCCAGATTTGTAATAGCATTGTAGAAGGTTGTGTGTATGATTTCAGTTGTACAATCATTTAGGGTCCAGTCAATATGAGGTAGATTGAAATCGCCAAGAAAGATAAAAGGGTATGGGCAGGATGCAGCCCATATTAGTAATGTATTTAGCTTGTTTACATGTTCGATGTCATAATCAGGTGCTCTGTAACATAGTAAGAATCGAATTGTGATATTTAAGGATAGTTCACAGATGATGGTCTCAGGAAGAGCAAGCTCCTGGGTAACTTGGATATTTTTTAGATGTAAGGACTTTTTATAGAAGATAGCAACACCACCTCCTCTACGAATTTCACGATCTGATCGGTAAACATGATAGTCTCTTACTGTGGTAATGGAGTCAGGGAGAGATGCATTGAGCCATGTTTCACAGACAAATATAATGTCGAATTTAGCCATATTTAGTAGGAGGAAAAATTCAGGTATTTTATTCACGAGGCTTCTTGCATTGAGTAGTTTGCATTTAAGGCCAGCAGTAGTTGGAATTGAGGTAGTTAGGGCGTGCATGCCTAGTCTTGGGTGATGGTGGATCGGTTGAGGTAGGGTTGTGGTTGAGGGTTAAAGCTGAGTTGCGGGTTGTGTGGCTTACTTTTGATACAGTCAGCATGGTAGTCAATGTACAGGTCCTTCTCTCCATTGTCTAGACGTTTTTGAGTTCGGTGCGGAGTACACGGGAGTGGGCACGTTGCTGTATGGTTAGGTCAGGGCGACAACGGAGGTTCTTATGGTTGGTGTTGGTTTTGGCGAGTGAATTTATAGTGTAAATGAATTTACGTTTGCTTGATTCATTTTGCAAATGACCCTGCACAAGCGTGGGGCCACAGAGCCGTCTCTGTTTTTGAGCTCTCGGCCAATGCGGGAAATGTCAAGTATTTCATCAGCGGAGATGGTTGATGCTTGATAATCACTTATGATGTTTCGGACAGTTGTGATGTCATCATTGTCATTGATGTCCTCTAGACCAAATAAGATGGCGTTTGGACGTTTCCGTTCACGCTCAGCGGCTTCTCTGATGAGGATTGGGATATCAATATTTGTCTGGGTTGTGTTTATTTGTGGATTGGGTTTTGGATTGGGTTGTGGTTGTTGGGTAGAGATGTGGTTAGTAGCTATTGGATGTTCAGGTTTTTGCGTTGTGTCTTTTTTTTTCAAGGTTGGATATTCTTTCTTTTACGGCGTCCAGGGATGCTACTATGGTGTTAAGGGATGTTTCAATGGTTTCAATGGTATCAACTCTTTCCAACAGATCCAGTTTGGGTTTGCATGGTTTGCAGAGATATGGAAACTCATTGGATGATTCCAGGTATTGAATAAATTGCTTGGTTAATCCCAAGCAGTCATGATGAGCGTATTTTTTACACAGAGAATATTTGATGGAGTTTTCATTATCCTTTAGATTTTTGTAGCATTTAAGGCATGTGCAGGAGTCTTGTGGTTCATTGGTGGGGATTATCTTCTCTTTAGGTTGTGATTTGGCATTGGATTTTCTTTTTGGCATGGTAGGTTTGTTAAGATAGTACGTTGATTGAATTAATTAAAGGAACAATTTTGGGTAATCTATATAGCCAATATCACACCAATCAATCAATTGCAGTAATCTCTCTAGTCAGATAATATTCCTGAGCAACAATCAGCCTAATCAATTAATTACTCTAATCACTAATCAATTAATTACACTAATCATTAATCACACTGTTCATTTAAATTCACTAAATCATTGGTTTTACTATTCAATTAAATTACATGAATCTTGATCTTTTAAACTAGTCAGTAATCACACTATTTGCACTAAACACTCTAATCACACTAATCAATTAAAACAATAAATCAATTAAACCATTAATAAAATATTTTATAGAAATTGATTATCTAATCGTTGATATAGGTGATGAGGTAGAAAAGTTGTAAGTTTTGAGGTAATGAATTAATCAGTGTTTGATTAAAGTAATGAGGTAGTATTAAGAGTCTGCAAGGAAAGGGTTAATTGTTTTACTAGCAGCTGTAGTTGACTGAATGAGAGGAATTTATTGCTCTTGTAATAGATTCCAACTGTGGTTTCACCAAGACATTGCAAAGTGGAAATAATACCTAATATGATCTTCATACTATCTTTTTGTTGATGCAGCCTATGACTGCATTGGCTTTTTTGGCAGAAGCAACATACTGCTGGCTCATATATAAGGGGTTGTCCACTAGGACTCCCAGGACCTCCAATTTTGGGGAAGGACTCTAATTGATCTGTAAAAAGGCAAACCAGATTTAGACATTGTTTATATCTGGAGGACACACACACACACACACACAAACCTTCAGTTTTTTTTTTGCTAAAGTGGAAAAAGAAGATGATTGTAAATTGTTTCCACATTTTATGAAAAGTGAATGGATGTGTCCATGAAGTTTCCAAATTATGAACTCTACTTAATTTAATAAAAGACTCACAATTCATAAGACATTGTTATGTATTTCAATCCAAGACAATTCATGCATTTTTAAAAACATTTTAAGGTATGATTTTGTATTTTTAAGTAAGTTTGCATCAAGAAAAAGATTTGAATTATGAAAACATATTCAAAAAATATCCAATGCTCAGAATAAGTGTCTTTTGTACATGTGCCCATGAATTAAACTTGTTTGGAAAGTAGTGCCAGAGTGGGAAAAGGAGTTACAACAAAAGGAGCAAAGTATATTTGGGTACAGAAGACTAGTTCATAATTAGTCTCACAGCTAAAATAAATGCATGGATGTAAGAGTGTTCTGCATCCTTAAAGCTAAGAATTCTACAATGAAACATGAAATTATTGATTCAAATGTGCTTATTATCTATTGCCCTTCAACATGAATTTATCTCTCAGAATAGCAAAGGCATATGTAGGTCACAAAGTAGTTCATGTAGCCAATCTTTTAATCTCATAATATTCTAAGTATCTGTACATTTTAGCTGAGGTATTATCTTCAACATTAATGCATTTTTACTGTAAATTAATATCCTCATGATGATAATATGAATCGACATCACTTTTACAAATGACATTTTATCAATTGTGTTCTCATGTACATTTTTTAATAAAATAGCATTGAAGGTCTCATATTAAAACATGAATTTATTGAAATGTTTTATAACAAAATTGTCATGTTGTAATCCAGACAATATTTTAGATTTTACAATGGATTAATTTATTTAATTAGGAAACTTAGTGTCACAAGTAAACATGGAGAAAATGGTATAAGTTCATCTCCCCCAAAATATACTGAGCCTGCAATAACATATCACAAACAATTACAGTAAGGCTTTTAGAAACTCTTGATCCGAATAACTTTGAACTTGTTCATGTAAATATTCATATCTCATTTAATCAATGGAAATCCAGAAGGAAGCTGCACACTGGATCTGAAACTGGCAAAATATTTAGCTTGTTTTATAAATGAACCTTATTATTCACTAGTGGGAAAACAGAATGTAAGTTTAGTAAATAAACTCATGCATGATACTGAAATGGAGACTTTTGGGCACAAGGTTATGTGATATAAAACATTTTATCATTGGTTGTGTGATGTAAAATATTTTATGGCTTCCTTGAGATAATCCACAAATACAGAGTAGAATGGGATACTTGGAGTGATTTTAATTTTACTTAAGATTGAATAAGGATCTCCAATTTACTCTGTCCTCACTTTTTCTTCCAGCGTATATTTGAGAAACTGCCAAAGAGTATTATCTTTTTATCAGAAAAACCCCAGGTAGTGGTGATAGAAAAAAAATTGAGAGTTTAAACATTTGTTCACCTTACCATTTCTGATTACCCAAAGTGTGAAGTTGTAAGAAGTATTATAACCTTTTTAACTGCCTGGAATGCTTTACAGTCTAATTTTTCTGCACATTTCATATCATTCAAGTAAGGAACATCTCTATAACTATTTACCTATTGTTATCAGATAGACAGATGAGTGTATG
Organism: Notechis scutatus; assembly: GCF_049901735.1. Lineage (NCBI taxonomy): Eukaryota > Metazoa > Chordata > Lepidosauria > Squamata > Elapidae > Notechis > Notechis scutatus. The sequence continues at coordinate 108,578,833 of NC_142009.1, read as the reverse complement.
TGTGTGTGCGTGGTTGTGTGTGTGTGTGTGTGTGTGTGTGTGTGTGTGTGAGAGAGAGAGAGAGAGAGAGAGAGTTAAAAAGTTGGTCCTTGCCCCATCCTATTTTGTACCATTGTAGCTAAAACTCAGGAGCCACAACTGGATGGACTGTATTGTTATAGTTGAACTGAACAAAACTCAAGGGGTTCACCCTTCACATTTCATACTGTAGTTAAAACCCTGAAGAAGTATTGTGATTCAGAGAAACAACATCAAGAGTTGTGGCGGTGCAGTAGTTAGAATGCAATATTGCAGGCTAATTCTGCTGACTGCCAGCTATCAGCAGTTCAATTCTCATCATCTCAAAGTTGACTCGGCCTTTCATTTTTCCAAGGTCAGTAAAATGAGGACCCAGATTGGTGGGGGCAGTATGCTGGCTCTGTAAACCACTTAGAGAGAGCTGTAAAGCACTGTGAAGTGGTATATAAGTCTAAGTGCTATTGCTATCAACATAAATTAGTAAAATAATTTTGAGGTGGACTTCTTGAAACCATTATACACACTAGGTGAATCAGATATAGTATCTAGATCATGGCTAAGTAGAAAGCACTTAGTAGGAAGTATTTATTGTTTTTGTAGTGTTTCCTACCGTGTTTCTCACATAATAAGGCCGGGCCTTATTTTTTTTTGAGCCCCGAAAAAATGACTAGGCCGTCTTTTTGGGGGTGACTTAATTCCCCCCCTTGCATCCTCGCCACCAGCTGCTCCTAACGGGTGATCATGGCGAAGCACAGAGAGCTCCCTACTCCCACCTTTGGCACCCACTGCTGTTGCTTTCCCTTCTGCCCATTCCGCAACGGAGAGCGTCCCGTAGTTCCGGAAGCAGCCTAGAAAGAAGGAAGAGCGCAGATGCTGCCTTGTAGTCCCCAAACCAACTGTGTGCGCCGCCTTTAGTTATGTGCGCTCCACGCTTTGGGCATCTCCATGTGATCGCGACCCTGTCCTTTCCACCTGGCGCTCTTGCTGCTTTCTGGCTCTTTAGCAACCGGCTTCGCTTTTGGAGCTGCCGCTTCTGCATTTGGAGCTGCCGCCGCCGCCATTTGGAGCTCCAAACAGCGGCAGTGCTCCAAACGCAAAGCCGGTTGCTAAAGAGCCAGAAAGCAGCAAGGGTGCCAGGTGGAAAGGACAGGGTCACGATCACATGGAGCTGCCCAAAGCGCGGAGTGCACATAACTAAAGGCGGCGCACACAGTTGGTTTGGGCACTACAAGGCAGCATCTGCGCCTCTTCCCTTCTCTAGGCTGCTTCCGGAACTACGGGACGCTCTCCGTTGCCTACTGGCCCTTCTTCCTTGGGCTCCCTGCCGTGGGGTACACCCACTTCCTCCTGCAAATTACGCCTCGCAACTCTTCTCTCCCTTTCCTCTCGCTCCAAAAAGATCGCTATCATTTTCCGCCGATTCGGGCTTGCAGCCACGTTGTGATCCACTAGTGAGGTTGCCAACTCGGATGGAGGCATCGCAGTCTCCCTCTCTTGCTCGCTTTGAACTTCGCGTGGACCAAAATAAATCACCCGCCGTCATGTTTGGAGCTGCCACTTCTGTGTTTCGAGCTGCCGCCGTGTTTGGAGCTCCAAATGGCGGCGGCACTCCAAACAGGAAGTGGCAGCCCCAAACGTAGCGGCAGAATGGGCAGAAGGGAAAGCAACAGTGGCAGGTGCCAAAGGTCTTGGGTCTGCAGCAAAGGTGTTTGGTGGGAGTAGGGAGCTCCCTGCGCTTCGCCATGATCACCCGTTAGGAGCAGCTGGTGGTGAGGAATTGCTGCCCGTGGGGCGCTCTTAACACCCTTCCCCCTTATTTTGCACGTTTTAAAATAGGCCTAAATTTGGGGGGAGCGGGTTAATTTGATTTTATGCCAAAAAAAACACGCTGGGCCTTCCTGTTGGTGGAGGCCGTATTGTTGGAGAAACACGGTAGTATCTAGGAAGCTTGATGAGTCCTGCTCTATAATGAAACTTATAGGAGGAAATAATGTGTTTCATCTCTTGCCATCCACACAACTCAAATCTTTCTCTGATTTGCTGTCTTGATATTTAAGGAGCTCTCCTCCTACACATTGTTGTGTGAGATTCTCTACATTGATTTTAGCTGCTCTTTGGCAGCAGATGGTAATTTTGCTCTTGATAGTTTTTCTTACCTGTCTTTATGCTGCACTGTAATGTGTTGCAGTCTGCTTACTCTGATTAACTGTAGCCATGCAGAAAGTTTTCTGTATTTCCTTTTGTGCCATTTAGCTGATGAAACAATCTGTAACAGAAGCTCAGTTTGGTATATTGAACGTCTAAGTGGAAAGATGCTGGTAGAGACTATGAAACCTCTCAGATCTCTGTTTACTGGTGACAATTTTGATTTATTTCAATAATTTTCAATGAGGCATGAAATCCTGAGTCTTTGATTTAGTGTAATGGCATAGGAAGTCACAAACTGCAGTTGGTAGCCTGCTATAGATTACAGGGAGAGCCATGGCTTCGCTTTCTGCCAACTCTATGTGTTTCATCTTCTAGTGGTTTATTTTGTTGTACATGGATTCATAGCTAGTGATCTACCCTCCATGCACAGAGCAGGAACTCAACAAAAGAAACTGCAGCAGCACAGTTGGTCACCATAGGTGAATGTATTGGAACTGTTGGGCAATAGAAACAATGCAACTGGTTAGAGAAAAGTAACTCACACCAAGACTTGTATGTGCATAAGGGTGTATTCAAGCACATACATATATGTCCATACCCAAGGGTAATGCAAATGTTTCAATCATTCTGTTCAAACTCTAGTATCTTTTTTTTTTTTGTTGGTTTGTTTTCAGAATTTGTCTCATGCCAAAGTAAGATCTGCCATAAGCAGTCTTCTTTTTTGCATCTGGATGTATTATTAAAGCTATAGCAATAGTAACTGTGGAAAACGTGAATGTCTTTTCTATCTGTTTCCACTCACATTGCAGGAGTTTGAATATAAATATTGTTGTTGTTCTCTCTGCAAAATGAGCAAATATGACATCTAGAACAGAACCACAGAGGCAGGTGAATCAGCAGTCTGTGATGACATTATGCTGCTTACAACACGAAGTAAGGGTCAAATAGTGGTAACACACACTTTGTTTGGCTCCAACAAGCATTTCACCAGCTTTCTTTCTGTTTTGTTTGAAAATATGACCAGAGAAGTCCCCACCCTTTTCCTAACAGGCAGCCTTTCTGACTACCCAAGTTTAGCTTATACCTTATGTGCACTGCATTTCACAGAGAAAAGAATTGGTGAAAAGTTAAATCCCTGCCTTGAAATGTCCCTCTGGACATTTCATGTCCCGCTGGATGTAAGCTTTCTCTACTTTAACTCAGAAAATAGTAGAATCATAAAGTTGGAAGAAACCTTAGGGTCTACTCCCTTGATCAGTGTACTAGAACCAATAGAGCTTCTCTGACAGAACACAATTCCACTTTTGCCTGAAGACTTTCAGTGAAGAAGTCATCAAATCATATGACACCTTGTTCCTCTGTCTCCCACAGTAAAAAAAAAGTTTATTTAAAAAAACCTGTATGTTACTTTTCTAAATTGTCTCTGAGTGATGTAGAACAAGAAAATAGAAAATCAGAAGAATAACAAGCTATATACATTATTATGGCACTAACCATGAGAGGCAGATAAAAATGATAATAAAAAATAATCCTTAAATTTTCTCCTCCACAGCTAAATTCATCTATGTATAGAAACTCATTAGGAAGTAGGGAGCTGTTATATATAAAGGCAGATTGTTCCACAGGAAGGGTACCACCATTGAGAAGACTATGTGATAGGATCACTATAGATAGGGTCTCTTTGAAGATGATATCCTTTGCATGACCTCTGTCCCAAAACTTACTGACTGGGCAGGGCTCTTAGATGCATCAGGTCTGGAGCCATGTAAGACTTTAAAAGTAACCTTGAAATGAGCCCAAAAGCTGACTAGGAGCCAATGAAGCTCCTGGAGTAGAAATGTTATTGGACAAATCTTAATGTGTTCAATCCTAGATCATTGCATGCTGAACTAGTTTAAGCTAAAATCCAGTTTAAGCTTCAGGAAGGTCTTCAAAGGTAGCCACACATAGAGTGATTTGTAGTAGCCCAGGTTCCTCTTGATATGTTGCCTGAACCTACTTCTTTTAATCTGTTGACTTTGGTTCTAGGTTTCCTCACTATTTGCTTTAATTTATGATAAAAGTTTTTTAGACCCTGTTTTATGCCTTTGGGATTTAAAGTGAAGTTTTAGAAGCTGGAGTCCCAACTTTCTTATACAAGTTCAATAGCTCCAATGTTCAGTGCTGAGAGTTTTTCCAAAATGGAATTTAAGTACTGCACAAATATGTCTTGCCTTTTTTATTGTGATGTCATTTTCAAACCCATCAACTTCTTGCTCAAGCAAGAAAATGAGAATTTATTCTGACACCATGCAAGGATAAAACTGCATTGAATGTATTAGGTGACAAATGACAGTCATGAATTGAAACAGAGGCAATAGAAGTAGGCTAGGAATCAGCAGTAGGAACCAAAAATTTCATGAGTGTAGTGTTTTCTGTTGACTCAGAGGATGAGTGGAAAAATTCTGACTGCTTTCTCTAGAATAACTGTTTTCATTGTTATATATTGTGTTGTTTTGTTGGTTATCTGTTAATAAAATAATGGCAATAAAAGCTCTAAAAACTATATTTTGTTCAGTGTTTGGAATAGATTGATCAGGAGACCTATTACATCTCTGGGTTTATTTGCAAAACGGAACAGGAGGAAACCCCATGAAGATCATTATGTAAACTTTTCACTCCATTTAACATGCAATGACCCACCCAGTTAAAACAAGTAGAAATACTGTTATTTGCAGCAAGCAATCATCTTCTTTGTAGATATTTGACTGGTTACATTTAACTAAGTCTAACTCTTGTCAAAAAAAATCTAAACAGTACAACCCAGTGGTTGGGGGACAATTTACATAACTTACTCCTACCATTTATTCATTGTACAAATGCCATTGGTAGTTGCTTTTCATTTCATTTTGGAAGGTACTAAACTGAATGCTTTTACAGCCTATATTTTAAAAGCCTTTTTATTCAATATTTCATACTGATGGTAATTGTTCTTTTTATCTTTCTGCAATTAATCTACTTTCTGCTGGATATTTTGATAAACATAAGGGGGGAAATGCCATGAGTCTTACTTTCAAACTTGAGGCATATGTTTAATAAGGATTTCCAGAAATAAAAGTATAGATCAGTAAAACAGCCTATATCTCTTTCGCTTTCCATATCCACACAATATCCGTAGATGTCAATTCAACATAACCAACTATTACACATGTACTAATAAAGAAGAATATTTGTAATCCAGGGTTGACATGAGGGGTCCTTGGTTCTCTCTGAGCTTGCTTGTTTTCTTGTAGATGTTTCATTACTCAAATTAGGTAACATCATCAGTGCTAGTCTGCTGTCAATTTATATTCTAGCGGCTTGCCATTCAGTGTTGGTGGGGGTAATCTTAGAGATTATTTGATTGAGAAAAATCACCCATACCAACCAGGTAGTCCACTATCAAAGCAACAACCCAATCTTCCCCAAGAGAAGCTGTGTAAGGACTTTATTTAGATGAACCCAAACACACTGCAGCAACCCGGAACAGCAGAAAAAATAGAGCATCTATACAATATATCTCAACAAAAAGGATAACCACATAACTTTAAAAAGTTCCCTGGCTACTCAACCCAATACAGCAATCCAAGCCCTAAAAAGAATTACACTGACAAACTATCTCAAAAACCACCAACAGACTACTACAACCCACATGGAATCAGCACAGCACACAAGCCAACTAAAATTCTTCAAAATAACCTAAGCAGGCCAAAAGACCCAGCAACCCCAGAAGAAAAAAATAGGAGTCATTTACAATGTAAGAACAGCAACAACCACTAGATAGGACAAACAGGCAGAAGTTTGGGTAATGAAACATCTGCAAGAAAACAAGGAAGCTCAGAAAACAAGCAAGCCCACCAATATGTAAATGAGAGAAAGGAGACTGCATATACAGGTGAAACTCGAAAAATCATGCAAAAGTTCATTTATTTCAGTAATGCAACTTAAAAGGTGAAACTAATATATAAGATAGGCTCATTACATGCAAAACAAGATAGTTCAAGCTGTGATGTGTCATAATTGAGATGATTATGCTTTACAGCTCAGGAAAACCCCAAATCCACAATCTCAGAAAATTAGAATATTGTGAAAACCCTAATTTTTCGAGTTTCACCTGTATTGGTCTAAATCTATTTAGTGTCAATATTACACTTTCCCATTGGATTATACATAATTATGCTAATTACAACAGCATTTCCTCATCTACACATTTTGTATATTTCTTGTATATACCCTTTACAAATGTGTATTTTGCATCCTGTTTTCTTAAATCTGAAAGATATTATTTTTGAAATAAGAAATAGTTTAAGATGAACAGTAGTGTATTCTGTGAATTGCATGTTTTGGGGCTATACTAGATTCTATTTTGGAAGATTGTAGTATTTTGCTTAAATAGAATATTTAACTGATTTTCTTCTTGATATCTTTATATTAAGCAAAGCAAGGGTAGAATTATGATGAATAGTGCTTTCATCCAAATTTAACAAATGTCTAGGAAATGAAAATAACTCTTGTTATCAAGAACATTTTCTTTCAAGGGCAAAGTTATATAAATAATTTTGAAAAAATTCAAAGGTATATTTTGCTGTGCAGTAAACTCTAAAATACAAATTTCTCTGATCTTTTCCCAAGGATTTTGAAGTAGAAATTTTTCTTAAGTAACACAATTGGCTAATATCTTCTGTTTACATTAAAATTGATTGGTTTAGGATCCTGGGCATTTCATTCATTCATTCTGCCTCCTTCATTCTGATCATACACTAAATAAGTCTAACAAAACTTAAAGATATAAACAGAATGTAAAATGTTAAAAATATTGATTTAAATTAATGAAATAGTTGAAAGGCTGGGAAGATTTATCCTTACAGATGTGGTAAATGTGGAGGGGCATAATTCCCAATAGTACAGATCTTTCTGAAAGTGAATTTTGCACCAACTACAACTCTTGAAAACTTCTCAAGGATAATCCCACTTACAGTATGCTGCAATAATCCTATTTGGAAGGACATTCTCAGGGAGAATGTGATACCTCCACCTGCCCAGTAAATTATGCATAATTTTAGGAATTATCAGGCTCTGTTTCATGAAATATGCCATAGCATGCACATCACTCCAAAACTTTCATAATACTTGTTTCTTCATATGTAATCAGTGGGAACTTTACATAAAAAAAATCTTGCAGCTATAATGAGGTCATCCAGAGTTAATTTCTCTGGGGATAATTAGAATAGTTTTAGCAATATCCTAGCTGTTAATAAGGAACAATTTAGGGCTTCCAAAACATGGATAGGTTTGGTTGCTCATAACTATCCAACCACTTTGCACTGTGTGTTATTTGCACTGTGGGATGTTCTAATTTTTACAGTATATTATTTTGTCTACCAACTGCTTTCCAGCATAATTCTTTTGAACATTTATTTAATTGCATTATTGTCTTGGGCTGAACTTGTACTTCACTTGTAAGAAGGTTGTCTCCCTAGCTATTGAATGCCCAGATTATATATTCTCACATAGGAAAAGGGAGCTTAATTAGTTATTTTGAAAAGAATGGTTGAAATTTCTCAGCTATTTTTTTATTCCCAAATAAATTCTCTGTAAAGAATATTTGGATACATTGGTTTTATCAGGTTATTGTTTTTGTAAATTTTACTTTTTATGTTTGCCACCCAGAGTCTCTCACAACTGGGTTAGAAATGGTGTTCACATACACACTCAAGATGGAAGAAACATCCCTTTGATTTCTATCTTGATTTACAGAGGAAGGAGCACTCCCTTTAATATATGTAACTTTGCTAAATATGTTTCTGGGAGTAACATGGTTTTAAGTGTTATGAAAAAATGAATGGAGCATGGCACTAAAAAGGAAACCTAACCATTTATTATATAAAAGTTATTGGGTTTCAAATCTCAAGAAAAATGAAACATTGTGACTGTAAGAGATACATTTAGTTAGAGAATTAAGTCCCTAATACAAACAGCACAATTAGTCATTAGTTACTCACAGCCTCTGTGTGTATTAACTGTTGTTTTGGCAGTTCTTAAAAAGAATCACTCTTTTGGTTAAGCACAGTGTTAATAAAGGTATTCCCAATTGAACAAGTAATTTCATAGGGATACTAGTGGATGCTTAAATTGTTAGTTTAACACCTTGAGCTTTTCTAGTGAATGGCACTGGAAATAATGTTATTAAGCTTTGCATTGATCCAATCAAAGGGACAAAAGGAAATCTTTGCTTTGATTAGATTAGTATGGGGAACTGTATTAAAGGAAGAGCTTTTGCCTTGGTTCAATCAAGAATGGAAAGATATCAGTGGGAAATCTTTCCTTTTGGACTAGTCCTGTTCATATGGCCAGTAGCAGATGGGAATTTTGGATATAGAGGAAATTTTTATTTGTTACAAAATAAGTGAATGTGATTTTTAAATTATATAAACAATTTGGAATCGATCATACATAGTATAGATTTATCAAGTCTGGAGCATTAAAATTATTATTTTTACAATGAAAGTGACATACAGCCTCAAATTTATAGACTTGGACTGAAAATATGCATTCATTCTCTGCTTACTGGCTTTCTACTGATGTAATAGAAAGACCAATCAATATTTTACCATCTGGTCAAGATTTAATGCTTTATGTAAACCAAATATAGACAATAGTACTCAAGGAGGTTCCCCATATTGTTCTGTGTTTTAATAACAGTAGCATGTAGACTTGCATACTGCCCCTTAATGTTTTACAGCATTCTCTCGGTGGTTTACAATAGAGAAGCATTATTTGCACATTTCCCCCAATAATCTGGGTCCTCATTTTACCAACCTTGCAAGGATGGAAGGCTGAGTCAACCTTGAACCCCATCAGTATTGAACTCCAGGCTGTGGGCAGGGTTTGCCTGCAATACTGCACTTTAACCACTGACTCACCATGGTTCATACTGTTCAGTATGTTTGTGGTTCCAACTTGACTAGATAATCATTATATCATCAGTAATGAGCCAGGTGCCTTGTCAAAAGACAATTTCTAAGGATCTTTATATATGTTATTGCTGTTGGAAATGTTTCTGGATTACTAAAAGCCTGGGGTTTCTATCTCTCAGTTTCTTTGTTGTCTTCTTGTTTGAAAGAAATGGAGAAGGAGCAGGAGAGAGCTTGCTTGGGAGAAAGGGGCAAAATACTGGAATACCCCCCCTCTTTGATTCTGAACAGTTTGATTCTTGACATGTTTGTGAGCTTTTAAACAATTGTAGGAAGAAGCCTGAGTTAATTCCAAATGATATTTATTAAGACAAACAAATAAAACCTTATGAACTATGGAGACAATCCATATCAGCTATGTTCTTGGCCAAAAGAGAGATAACATGCTGGGTTATTATTGACTGATTATTTTCCTCATATAACCTCTTATCTGTAGCTTCAAGCACACAAGACTTCTGTCCCATGCTGCTTTTGGCCAATTACATTTCTTTACTTCAGCAAGCTGCATTTTTTAATACATCAGCAATCACATAGCAATATCTTTTTATATCAATTTCCTGTGGTAGACAGACATAAATTAAGCAATGGTATGATTCTTTTTTTAAAAAAAAAAACCCCAATTAACTCAATTTTTATGAAATTGGTGTGGTAGATTTTTATTTATAACTTATAATGCAATCAGATGACATGACAAATACATGCTAGCACTTTTCTCCATGCACTTATACAGATATACACAGTGTCTTTCAAACAGCAGGAAATCATTCTTTGACTTTTTGCTTTGACTTCTTTGACCTACAGCATAGTGTTTGAGTCCTAGATTCAGCAGGAGCCCACCATAGGGCATAAACATCTTTCTGAAAGATTCCTTTTGATGCATCAGTTTCTTCAGCACAAGTTTGGTTCACAGTGTGAGCAGCCAAAAAGTGAAACAACTCTTTATAACATGTTTTCTTCCCAGAAGACCCACTTCAGCAACTTCAAGCCAAACTAAAGCCTCCAAAGAAGTTCATCTGCCCTTTATGAGTGGTTATTTTTCCATATGATGAAAACCCAAAACACTAGCTGGCCAACTAAGTTCATACTCAGTTTATTCACAGAAAATAACACACCAGATAATCCATTTTTTTCCCAGGAACAGCACATTGTCAATTCAAAAGCAAAACTCAAGGACTTCAGTAGGACTTATTTAGATATAAACCAATAGGAAGCAGTAGCCTAAGCATCCTATAACATTAATAGTGAGCTGAAAATGCCAAATGAAAAGAAGCTCAAAACCAAATAGTGAGCCCAAATCTTGCAACAGGAAGAAAAAACAAACAGTAAACATTCATGCATGAATAAATATAAAATTAAAAAAGAAGGCCTTTATTTTAAATATATTACAGCAATATAAATTTTGATTAACATGATTATCCTGTCATGAGAATAGGAAACAAGAGATAAAAATTAGATTCTTATTTTAAGGCAGTTTGGGTAGATGATGCACTGAGATCATGCAATCATTCTTCAGAAGAAAATGCAGTTTAAAACATGGTTGACTGGTTAATTAAAGAGGGAAAGTGAAAGTCTGATTCAAAAAATCTTTAATATATTTTTAAATCTTAAATTGTTGGTGTCTTCAGGGAGAAGGTCCAAAAAGAGAAAATGGCACTCATGACACTGATATGGAATCGCCATGGGAAAATAGGCGGCAATATAAATTCAATAAATAAATAAATATCTCTTTCTTTGTGTGTCATATAAAGAGGTGGACTCTTTACATAACACAAAATCACCAGCCTGCCTTCTTTGACCCCCCCCTTGCCCCAAATGCTACTGTCTTAAACAGAATGAACATGAAACTGGTTTATTTATTTCATTTAACATCTGAACTAGCCTGTGCAAAGAATCTAGAATTCCATAATGAATCCCAAAAATTTATTATGGAAGTGATGCAATTCTCTTTAAGGAAGGAAAGAGGCAATATATCTGGCCTTCGTAAGGCACAGCTTCTTGTATGAGTGGTCCGCCTTTAGTGACCCCAATTGGGACTGGTAACTCAGAAGGTAAATGAAGAAGTCACTAAGTCACTAAGCAGTCAAAACTGAAGTTTTGATCTTACTTTAGCTTTTCTTTACAAAAGTCATATGAAGATTGGTCACAAACTTACTTTTTCATCACTGTTGTAACTGCAGATGATTGCTAAATAAGGCATTGCTGAATGATTACATGTAGTACATTTTATTTATTTGTTTACTTATTTGTTTGCTTTTCAAATTTATCTGCTGACCATCTCACAGTTTAAAAGTATCAATGATTATTATCTAAATTGAGTTATTTGTGCAGCAGCCCTTTCTGAATCTTCTGAATGCTGACTATGAACTTAGCAATAAGGGAACCACAGTGCTTCATAAACCTATTTCAAGGCACAGATTTCCATTAAGTGAAGCATTCCCTCAAAGATGTGTACAGCCCTAATCTTAATACAAATCACTTGAGGAAGAAGATAATGAAAATAGTCATCTTTGTTCTTCCCCTCTGTCTTTAATTATAATAGTGCCTTGGATAAGCTGGAAATCCCTGGATCAATAAGTTGTATGACCTAGCTTTATTGTGTGCATTGTGAGTTAGGACTACACCAAAATTAATTTTGGAGAAAATTTGCAATTCAAATCTCTAAAATGATTTGTAGAATTGAATCAAATTGGTTGTCTCCAATCCATATTGGCACGATTCAAGTATGTTTGAATATTCAAAAGATGTGTAAGTGTGCCTATATAAGTGTGGAACTTATCATATTTTCATAGCTTGCTTGTACTACTGCTTGTTAGATCTTCATATACTGCTTAGATGTAATAATGTCGACATTTTAATTAAAGAAGAATAACAGATTGTCTTCTTTGAAAGTGATCCAAATATTTTGAAAGTGATGGTGATTCAAGCCATGATAAACATTCATTCAGGAACCAAACTATTTGGCTGACAATTCAGATATTCTGAAATTAAAATGCAATCGTGCTCTTTTTCTGCTCCCCCATCTATTAAATGAACTATTTTTTTGCCAATGACACCAACTTATGAAGCTTCGTTTATGATATTTTCCGATGGACACAAATCAATATTTGAGAAGTTGTTTATATTTCAGCATTGTGATCTCTGGAAACCATGGAACAAATATTAAAACTTACATCTGCATGCCAGCAGTCACCAGGAATTTAAGTAAAACATTTGCTTACTGCTTCAACTGTTGGTGTTATGTTTGTGACAGCTGAACTGTTTATTTGCAACAAAGAGCTCCATAGCCAGCTGGGTGAATTTGGGCCAGTCACTCTGTCAACACAAACTCCCCTCACAGGGTTATTGTTATGTGGAAAATAGGAGGAGGAGGAAGGTCTATTAGATGTTCACTGCCTTGAATTAATAAATAGATTCCAAAAAAAACCCTGTACAACATTGATTTGCTTGTATAACAAAAAGAAAGGGAAGTTTCCATTACTGAATATAATGGAAATAAATTAAGCATTTAGTAATCACACTTTCTTGACAAAAAAAAATAAAGAACAACCCTGAAAAAGGGGTAAATCTGAAAGAGGCTCCTAATGATATTAAAAAAAATTACAAAAACATATTTGTAATAATAGATATTTGTAATAAATACAAATACAAATATTACATATTTGTAATAAAAAAATATCTAAAGTGAAACTGCATATGTCCATTGATCTTCAAAAGACAGTGTCCATATTTTTGACATGAATTAGAAGATTACACACTGTGATACCTTTTATATGGCAAAAGTTAAATGATCAAAATAAGGGATAAAAGTAAGTTTGAAAAAAATAAACCTAAATAACAGCTTTCTGAAATAAAGGACTGTGCTTTAAAGTAAAGGACATAGGTCACTGTAATTAAGAGTAAAATATTCATGGCTTATTCAGGTCAAGCAATTAAAATACATTTTGCATGTAATCTCATGCAAAGTCCCTTTGCCACTGCTAAGTGTTTTTCTTCATGTAAAAATATGAAGGAATTTGTCATTAGCCTTTTGTAAGTATAAATTAAGAATGTATATTATATCATTCACACCCATTTTTTTTTTTTTTACCATTTCTTATGCTAAAAGTTATGAGGGTACTTGTTTTTCTGTTAAGGTACATTATCTTTTCATGGGTGAATAGTTACTTTCCATATGATTGATGACTTTAAGCTTTACATTTTATCTTTAATAGAATATTATAAGATATATCCACAGTCAGATGAGGATAAGGAGGTCAAAATTGTGGGCTTTTGTATATGTTTGTCTAAACAATCCATGTCCAAATGGATGAACTTTGTTCTGTAGCCACATCCAGCCTCTTGATCTTCTTGATTCCTTTGGAGCCAAATCCGTTTCCAGTTTTCCTTGCTAAAGAGGGATTATTAAATATATATATATATGTTTCCCCAGGAGTGGCTTCTAGGAGAATTAGTGTTACGCATTTTCTAAACCTTCCTCTCCATTCCTTTAAAAGCTCTATGGATTACATTCTAGATCTTAACTGATCTAAAATCATATTTATTTATTAACTAAATTAATTTGCCACCCATCTCACCACAACTTACTCTAGACAGCTTACACCAGGGATGTCAAACTGGTGGCCCATGGGCTGGATGTGTCATGTGCAGGCCACACCCACCCTAGTTCCATGAAGGGGGGGAATGTCACAAAAGTTCATGTGACAGCAATGTAATGCTGTGGGTTTGACACCGTGCTTACAACATTAAGGGCAAAAAAACATGTATGTATGTATACATGTATTTCTAATGGAACAAATTATAATTAGAAATGGGGAGGGAGAAGGATGCCTGGGGGGAGGTGGGATCTTCTATATTTGTTGTTAGAAATTCAATATTTTCACATTGGAATTGAATATAAATGACTATAGTTTGAGGTTACGGAACTGCTTGCTTTGAGTTTGTCAGTGAAAACTATAACTTCCTCTGTGCAATTTGCTATTAAGGGTCTTAAGATCTTCCTTCTTGAAAATATAAGTTCAGGCATTATTTCTTTTGCCTCAGTAAAAACAGATTCCAAAAACACAACTGACTTCTGTGCAGTATCCATATTCCTCTTTGACTTCCCTTTGACTCCCTTGTCATTCAGGGAACAAACTGACTCCCACACAGATCTTGAGCATCTCAGCTACATAAATCAGCCCTTGTTGGTTTCATTGCTATGAATATGTTTCCCAGAAATATTTCTTGTAACTTTCATTGGCTGCTGGAATTTTCATTGAAACCACTATGCAGCATATGCACCTTAAACTTTCTTTTAAAAAATAATTGTATTGAGTTTCAGAAAAATAACAAAATACAAAATAAGTCAGGGTTCTTGTTGGTGCTAACGGTATTTTCTATGCATGCTTTTCCTCTGTGCATCTTATCTTATTTAGAACAAAGGAATTTATTATAATGGATTTTTAAAAAAGAATACTAATTCATATTGCACATTTAAAATATTATATAGTTTGCTCTATCACCCCCTCTTTTTTTTTTTACTAAAGTAGGACTACAAGATGTATATTTCAGTAAGATTGACTAATTATTGGTCCTGAAGGTGCCTTTTCACCTCCATAGACTAATTATTAGCTAATTCATTATTGATATCTAACTTAAAATACCAAATGCAGTTATTTTCCAATATTCCAACAGTAAGGAATGAAGATGGATAATCTCATCATTTTCCCTGAAAGTTTTTTCTTTTCTGAAAATTATGTTTAATTTGGTCCATTTATGAATTTGCAATTGTTTCCTTTTTCATTTTACAAATGCACTTTATTCATTTCTTGGCCATTTCAATTTACGCATTTAATGTTTCTTGAGCATTTCTCCAAAAGTGAAGATGAATGAATATGTCCACCTTTTGCAAGTATTTTTTTCCAATCATAAAATGCAGTTTTGTGTATACATTTTTTCTCTAATGGGAACAGTTATTTATTTATTTGCATTATAACATTTTGGGAAGAGTTCATGCATATGGCTGAATACCCTCTAATTAAGACTGAGTATTTCTCAGGTACTGTTTAAAATTTCAGTTGCTTCTTTTGAGGTATAGTGTATTTTAAAAACATTTTTTTAAGTTTACTACTCATTGAAGTAATTATTAGATTGTTGAAATAATATCTGTTCAATGTGCAAAATAAAGCAGTATTACTACTATTGTTATGTTTACTGTAATATAATTTGGATAAAACAGAACATTTTCTCTTCAGATTGGGATCCAGTAGTTTAGTTGACAGAATTTCATATACAAAATGACAGCTCCTCATCCACTTTTACATCAGAGAGTTCTGCATGCTAGCTTTTTAGGAAGATGAGTTCTAAAGTAGCCCTATCTTTAGTTATTACTTAAAACTCCTGTGAAGTTGTCTGTAATGAGCAAAACGCTAACATAGACATGAAAGAGAACAGGAAGTGTTCCTTAGACAACAATTCAGGGACAAACCTTTAGGGAGTTAGCTGAGTTCAAGCCAGGAGTTCCAAGACTGAAATGTTAAAACCCACACTGAGCAGTTTCCCATTAGTTCATTGTGGCAAATGCCTGAACTTTTTCTGTGCATTAACTCAGCAGGAATGTTATAACAATAAACTCATATCAAATATATATAGGCCCTAGGTTCACAACAACAAGGAAGAAAGACCAATAAAGAGAGACTACAGTATAACATCTTTATCAGTTTATCTGTTTCCTCACCAGCTGTACTCTAAAGTGAGTAAGATTATGCATATATTGGTGTGGGATTAGACCGAAACCTAAGGCTTAGAATTTAGAAATTTGTATGTGGTAACAAAGCTTACTGATTTCTACATTGCACATTGCTTCCTTGTTTTCCTTTCTTGGAGGATATATGAGTATTTTTTGTTAAATTTTCCCCATAAAAAATAAAATTATTTTTGCTCTCTAATGAACCTTGTCTTATGATTTTTTCTCTGCATGTACATTAACTCATACACCGAAGCAAGTAGGAAAAAAAATCCCATCACATTTCACATTACATTTTTTTTTTATCCTGAGGCACAATGTTTGCTGTGTAGCTTATCCATGGAATACTCTGATGCTTCACAATCCATGGAATGCCTTGGTCCTCCCAATCACTTTAAGTAAGGACCTGCAATTTAAGTGACCTTATCCTGACACTTCTATGGCTACCATTGCTTGAATTTACTCAATGTAGCAAACCTAGTTTGGAGGGAAAGCACAGAGAATCTGAAAGTATAGCCTGTCTTGTTCAAGGCTGCATCTTTATCAGGGATTTGTGACAGCATTGTCAAGGATAATAAAGAATACGAAGTTATGAATCAGTTTTTGGATCCTGATACACAGTTCAGAAGACATGAGAGAGATTCATGAGGTGCTCTTAGAAGAACCTCAGTTGCATGAAACTCTAAGGAAAATAATATAGGAATGTATCTGGAGAACAGTATGTCTCCTCAGATGTCTCCAGAGCTCCAAAATATTACTTGTGTCAGAGCCTTAAGCTCTTGACTTCAAATATACATTCTATATTTGCTTCAGCAGACTATTTGGAAGCTAAAACTGAATCCAACCTGGCTAGAGACAAGAAACAGTATCACGAAGTCAATTCAAATAATAACATTGATTAGAGACAAGGTCCAAGTAAAATC
The DNA here is from genome assembly GCF_049901735.1 of Notechis scutatus. Taxonomy (NCBI): domain Eukaryota; kingdom Metazoa; phylum Chordata; class Lepidosauria; order Squamata; family Elapidae; genus Notechis; species Notechis scutatus. Next base: position 108,562,028 of record NC_142009.1, on the reverse strand, counting down.
TAAATATCAGCCAACGGGAACAGGCAAAAAAATGTAGGCATTAGGTGGGCTAGAAAACTAGCAAAAATTGATGCCATTGATGCAGCAATTCACTTCTCATAAGGACTGACTTTTAAAGCTGGGTTCTCAGAGTCCCACCTAAAATTCAGATGCAAATGAGCAGAGAGAGTATAGCAGTGGTGGTATTCAGCAGGTTCTGACCAGTTCTGGAGAACTGGTAGTGGAAATTTTGAGTAGTTCGGAATACCACCTCTGACTGGCCCCTCCTCCATCTATTATCTGCCTCCTAAGTCCCAGCTGATTGGCTGGATCTTCCAACGCAGCTGGAAAGCAGGTTAGTGGGGTGAGGAGGGGAGGGGATTTTGCAGTAACCTTCTCCCAAGAGTGGGGAGGGAATAGGGATTTTGCAGTGTCCTTCCTGTGCCAATCCACCAAGCCACGCCCACCAAGCTACGCCATGCCCACTAAGCCACGTCCACAAAACCGGTAGTAAAAAAAATTGAATCCCACCACTGGAATATGCTTATAAAAAGACACATATTCATGAAGAGTTCAGTCTTTAATTCTCTGTATGGCCATTTCTTCGCCTGACCATCAACTCTCTGCCTATCTTTCAATGCCTGAGATTCTTGGGACTATATCAGAATCTGAGGATGCCATCACAACCCAAGGGTGCCAAAAATGATTCCCTTTCAGGAAGGAACAGGAGTTTTTTTAGTTAACTCCAGAGTCTTGGAAACTATTTTCTTCTGTAAATTTCTTAACTTAGTTCTTTGAAAACAAATCCTCCAGGGCATGGAGGCAAAGATGACAGAATAGACTCTTTCAACTATTTTCATGCTGTTAATCCAATTAAATATCTCTATAAGCTCTACCTAAGCAGTTATTCTAAAATTAGGCTTAAAGACCAGCAAATTTTGTGGCACTTTGTAATGTTATTTAAATGATGATAACCAGATTTATTTTTAGAAAGAACAACTGAAATTGCTTTCTCTAGTCCTTGAATTTATGCACCATTTTTGGATGACTTTCGTGTGAATTCTATCAGTCAAGGTGTACATCATGCTCAGACTAAATCTTCAACTTTTGCCACTTGGAGAATATAGTTATTGCTTTTTCCTATTTCTCATACCTACTCATTAAAATAAAACAATGTTTTGTGGTAAAATCCTTCTTATTTTCAGAGGAAATTGGCTGTGCAGTGCCTTATATAGTTCTTATCCATAGTCTCAATTTTGCTGCCACTATGTATGAAACTGTATGTATTAGTGTCTTTAAAGTAGGTGAAAAAGGTTTATAGTGAGATATTTTCACTGTAATACTTATTAACAAGCCACTCTATATTCTCTGTCTACTCATTTTCAGGCTTTTCAGAGGCAGTGCTGTCTTTACCTTTCCCAGTTTTTAAACACAATTTGGCATCTGCTGTTTTATCCTAAAAATGGTCTAAGAAACATGATGCACAGCTTGACAAGAATAGCATGTTTTTAAAGAGGTGTAAGTTGTGATCCTCTTTGTGCTATCTTAAAATTTTCAATAATCCTCTAGTAGATTTTTCAGTAAGCGCTCTAGTATCTTGTCTGAACATAGGGAGATACTTTATAACCTTAGTTTTGCAAAGAGAGAGAGAGAGAGAGAGAGAGAGAGAGAGAGAGAGAGAGAGAGAGAGAGAGAGAGAGAGAGAGAGAATTTCTGAATGTGGAATTGTCCCAGACATGGTCAACTTTTAAATAGTTTTATAGTCAAAGCTCCTTCAATAATAACATTTGCTTGGAAATTCTTTCATCTTTTTTCTCTCTGAAACTAACATACCCTGAACCTTTTTAGCTAAACAGTGACAGTCTATGTCAATGAATGAGTTTAAATATATGGTTCACCAATCTCGGGAACAATTGTGTATCAGTTCATTTGCCTATTCAGTAATTTTTCATTTCACCTTTCCACTAAGAGTGGAAGATTACATTCATAGCATGGCCTCCTCTAATTTTTCACAACAATCTTGTGATGTTGAATGGACTATGAAATAGTGACTGGCACAATGTCACCCAGTTATTCATATTTTAAGTTGGTAGACCTACTAAAAGCAAAAAAGAGAGAGACAAAGACAAAAATACAGAAGGAACCTTCTCTACTTTAAAAGGGCTTCTTCAATTTGCTTTGTGGTGGTACAATTCTCAACAGGGAAGTCCCTGCAGAGACTCACAATCGCTGTCAAACAAAAATATTCTTGCTTTAAACAACAGAAACTCAAGGCTCAAGAGAATTCCATATAACTCAAGGTTTTAGGTACAAGCACGACACAATAAATGTTTGACTGACCTGGTTCCAATTGTACAATTTAGAACATGCCCTGAGATGCTGCACAGAAACCTGACATTCACTCACATTCATATTTTCCAATGGCCAATGGATATTTGCTATATTCTATTTCATTTTATATATAAGCTGGAAGCAATTTTTTTTCCTACTTAAAATGGCCATTTTATAAAATGAATATGTCCATTGATCTTCTTTTCCCCCCTTTTCTCTGCCTGAGAAAAAGGAATGTGTAGCCTAAGATCTTTCCTTTCCCTCCATTTTAAAAAGAAAAATCACTGTCAAAAGGTCACAAAAGGACAATATTAACATTTTCCCTCCATGCAGAGTCAGTTTTTGACACTGTTCTCATCAAAGAAGACACTGTGGGATAAGAAATACATTAGGATGTACAAGCAAAAACTGTAGTGAAAGTGAAATTGTCCCAAATGAAGACATTTCTATAGTATTTGGATCCTCCATGACTTTTAAATTTCTTTTAAATTTCTTATTCATCATAAGCATGAAACTTACACCATTATTTAGAGGCACCTTCCTTTGGTAGCTTGAGGGATGAGAAAAAGGAAGGGACCATTCCCATGAGAGATTACCTTCATTTCCATAAGTTTAAATTCAGCTTTGTCAAATATCCTTCCCTGTAGGAAAAACAGCAGGTGTCAAACACACTGGCAAAGAACGAGTCCCATTAGCTGGTGACCTTTCTTTTCCAAGATAGAATGGCACTGTTTTTCAATATTGCTCTAAGAGGTCATTAGTAGCTGCTGTGACAGATGTTGTCAGAACTTTACACTTACACTGGGACTTGCATAATGGGCACTGAAGATCACGATCTGGCTTTGCTTTTCTGAAACAAGGGTCTTGCTTATCTTCCCAAGATATTATCAAAGTTGCACAAGATATGGCTTACTTTGATAGACGTTGGAAGGGAATTTGTATAGTGGGTCCCCTTTGTGGCCAATCTATCATTTTTTGGGTGACTTTTACTGTAAGTTGTCTGGAGGACAGGGCCCAATTCTGCTGAGTGAAAGAAAAAGTTACAAATTACAACTTATATTAATTGTTCTAAATGCTGTTAAAACAAAGATTCTGCAATGCTGGAAAGCAGCAGAAAGATGTAACTGTATGGGCAGTTATAGGAAAACATGGGAGATACCACAGCTCATAAAAGTAACTTATTTTGCTAAGGATATACACAACTTATATAACATAATGTGATAAACTTTTGGCAATATATATTTTACAATAGGATTTAACTATATACAATTCAGTGTAAAATTAATGATTGTACATTTGTTGCCCTTTACACTATTGGTATCTCTTCCTTCAATATACTCATACCGGTATTACTTTTATTTATTTATAGAAGAAAGAAAAATAACAAGAGAAAAGATAATAATGGCAATACTTTAAAATATTTTTTCTTAGAAATTAGAAATGAGTAAGAGTTGTTTGTGCTTTGTTTTAATTAATTTTTATTGAGAATTTTTACTTGAATTTTACACACACACACACACACACACACACACACAAATAAAAAAGAAAAAGTGCATGAAACAATACAGTTAGAAGGAAGAAAAGTTAAAGAAGTGACTTTCAATCTTCATTAGAGCAGTTAGAATCAAAATGATTATCCCTCCTCCCTGTTAACCAAACCTTTGTCCACTAATTCAACAGTTTTTGTATTGTTCAGTCTAAAAATAATTATTTTAGCTATTTCCATTTTCATCAAAATATTCAGCAACAGTGTTTATTATTTTAATCTTTTGCTGTGGGTACATCAATATACCTCCATTTTACACATGTAATATAATTTTGCTTCTCAATGAAATTATACCCTCTTTTATAAATTTATCTATCACAAATATATTCTTTTGGAGTAGAGCAAAAATCCTGTCATAGCTGCTTGAATAGAATAATAATAAATACATTTATATAAAAATTCATTTCTGAACATGAAAAGCCTGGGTGTATTTTATACTTTCCTTGTTTGACATTGATGTCATCAGGACTGCTTGAATTTAACAATAATAAAAAATAATGACTTTCTGATCATGTGAAGCCTGGCTGGATTTTACATTCTCCCTGTTCCACATTGATGTCATCCGGACTTCAGAATGACCTCAACCTGATGATAAGCAGTTATTTTTATTTCTTAGCTAGTTTAACTTCCCTGCAAAAATGTGTGGAAAGAACAGTAATTATTCTGACGCAGGACTAATTTTCTTCTTAAGCGTGAACGTCAAGGGACAGTATTCTGTGTGGCATTTTATAGAACTGCATCTGTGCCCAACAGAGACTTGCCAACAAGCATAGCTGAAAAGTTTCATGCCTCTCAGAAATGAAAAGGACTTTAACAAGCAAAACATGAGAAATGTAGTCAGGGCTGGCAGGAAAGCTCCATGAGTTGTAAAGCCGGAGTTTGCAAGCATCAAGCAATTGTCTTCAGTGAGCAAACTGGGATTGCATCAACCACAATAGACTTATCAGGTGCATTTTAACAGTGATGCTTCCAAACCACATTAACTGTTTCTTTTTTCAGGTTGATATGTTGCGCTCTGACAGATCATGTCAAGTTGTGTCAACTGGGCAATTTATAAAAGGGTATTTTTTTTTCCTCTTTAAATTTGCAGTTGCTGAGAAGTGTTATTTGGAAAGAAACTTCTATAAAAAAAGAAAACAGAAATACAAAACCATCTATATAGAAACATTTCAAAATTTTCACTACTCATATTTTCCCCATTATAGCTAGAAATGTGGAGTGTCCATGACAAGTTTATATATATTGAACATACTGCTTGATGTCCTTTATTTGCCTAGAATGTATATTGTTTATATCCTGGGAAGATACAATTAATTATAAATACTATGAAAATAAATTCCAACTCCTATTCTTTTCAGAGTGAAAAAAAAAACCTCTTATCCCAAAAAATGGTTCTTTTGAAACTGATGTCAAATCTGACATTTCCACTCTTTCTTATCTGTCTTCATTCTTTCCCACTATCATCTATCTTCATTGTCTTTATATGAGGCAAAGAAGTGACAATGCACCTATGCATCAAAAACATTTCCTTTTATCATATATAGCTTGGTAGACTAAGATCCAAGGGAGAAAGGAGGGGAGGGATGTCCTTGGAGGTGATTGTGTGTATCTAGATGGCTATCACAACTTGTGATCAAAGCGCCACTCCTTTTAACACCACACACACATACAAAGGGATCTGATTTCAAACGCAGAACTGTGACCACCCTTTCTCCAACCACAGCACATATAATCTTATATAAATGCAAATGGACAATTATTGTAAAAGAAAGAAAGAAAGAAAGAAAGAAAGAAAGAAAGAAAGAAAGAAAGAAAGAAAGAAAGAAAGAAAGAAAGAAAGAAAGAAAGAAAGAAAGAAAGAAAGAAAGAAAGAATCAATTAATACACACAGGCACCTACACATAAGTATCCTTAGTGAACATGATGACTAGTTTTTAAGCCTCCATGCTGAACTGATGAATCATTCCATAGTACTCTTCATTTTGGAAGATGGATGCAAGCATAGTTAAAGGTGCCATGTTGCATTTAAATTCAATCTCTCTTCCTCTCCCTCCCTCTCCCTCTCCCCTCCCTCTCTATTTCTCCATCTATGTGTATACATAAAATCTTAAGTTTTCTCTTGGACGTTCGTCATGCACCTTATTGATATTTGTTTACTTTTCAAGATCAGTCAATAATGTAACAGCTACTGTGTATGTAGCTCTGCCTTACCATCAAACTTAAAAACCACCCAGCAAAGTGCCCTAGCCATAAACCTGCTGTTTTTCAGAGGGAGGGAAATAAGAGGCAACCATCATCCATACTGGTGATAATTTGAAGTATAATAATATCAAATAAAAAAATAAGCAGCCCAATCCTTTTATGTTTTTAAGGAAGCTTGAGAAAGATCAAATCAAAAGATCAAGTAAATGCAACTTTGTCCAGGCTTAGCAATATCAATGTAGTCATTTATGTTTAAATGATTTTGTGAATAAAACTACAGGAGATGGATTAACCCAGAAGGGCTATGTACAATTGTGGAAAACCTGTGGATTAGCAAATGCAAATTATCTGCAAAATAAGGAAACTAGATGCTGAGTGCAGATTTGCCATATTGTGAGTTGATAGATGAGGGGAGAACCTAGGATACCCAATTTTCATATAACAAATGGCATTTAAAAAAATATTTTCAACATATAGAAAATGTTAAAATCTTCTTGTCTAAACCATGAAAACTAGATTTAAAAAAAAAACAAATGAAATCGGAATTTAGTAATTGGAAAAGGCCAATTAAAAAAGAACTGGCTTATATTTAAATTTGTCTTGGTGAAATAATGGATGAGTATGGATATGTTCATAACACATTTAGTGTGAGGTGCTGAATAAAATTGAATGAATGAATGATTTCTTTTATTTGCAATAAAGAAAAGAGAAATACGTAGTCATTTATTTTATAGATTTATAATTTGCATTTTCTTCTCTAGAAATTCAAGATGATATCTGTATTTTGTCCTCAGAATCCTAATTCCATAAGTTTCATAGGCATCTATGGGTGCAGACAGTAAAAAAATCAACACAACAATTATGGTCACACAATCAACTCAACCCCAATGTCTGACATTGGAAAGTCGTGATTGCCATAATAACTTTTTGACCCTTCCTCTTGTGAATGCCGCTCATGGATTTGATACTGTTTGAACCCAGATATCCAGTCAGCTTCCTTTGCTAAAAATGAACTGCTCTTGTATAGTTATATGCAGACAACATTTTGTCTGAAACAGTATATAAGGTTGCCTGAGTATAAGGTTGTCTGAGTATAAGGTTGTCTGAGTATAAGGTTGTCTGAGTATATACAGTATAAGGTTGCCTGAGCAGGGAGGTGGATGATAAAAACTCCAAGATCCTTTCTAACTCTGTTATTCTGTTAAATTCTGTTTCTTCCCATGTTACTCTATACTTTCGAGGGGGAATAGACATGAGTACAGAGCACTGTTGTCCCCGTTTCACTTTCCATGGGTGGCTGCTGTGTAGCTACAGTGGTAAAATATGTTCATAGGAGTTGGTTATTCCTGGAATCGAGGATACTGGAAAATCAAAAACCTCATTCAGTGGAATGATTCTTATGGTTACAAAAGCAAGAATAAGTTTTACTTAAATCTGAAAGAAAGATACAGTCCTGACAATGTCTATCAGCAAACTTAAATTTTGAGAATACATAGTAATGACAAAACTATATATTTACACAATGAAAGTTTAACTAAATTTAAGCAAGAATGGTTCCCATAGATACAATGCATCAAGTGAAATGGTAAATATAACCACTTATAGTCTGAGTTTTAAGAGGGCCTGAACGCCAACAAATTAGCAAATGATTTTTGACTCCTAGTAACCACATAGACATAGTTTCTTTATGATATCCTTATCCCAATTGTTCAAGTTTCCCCAGTGGTGTACTTATATATACTTTATATACTATATAGTAATGATACAATTAACTTAACAATCAAAACCATTAACATGAAACCAATACTTTGATGTGAATTGCAGTCATTCTTTTTTTTAATGTTATATTTAACTTTGGATGAAAAAAAAACCACCGGATTATTTTAATCTTTTAATACTAATATCCTAAACTGTAATTAATATTGATCCATTTATTTCCTCAATTTTCAATACTTTAAACTGTTTAAATAAATAGAATAAGAATAATCTCTAATCGTATCATATTTCACTGCATTGAAATAGTGCCTGGTATGCAAATATAATAAAAAGGAAGCAAATAAGGGAAAAAAAATCAGTGGATGATTCTGAGGACAGAGTCTCATTATTGCAGGGTCCATACAAGGGGAGAATGGGATTGATTTGCTTATGAAACAAGACTTCATGTTCTAAGCTTGCTAACTTGGTAGCAAGAGGTTTTGAACTCAATAGAGCTTATGACAGAATAAGAATATGCACATTTTCTTGTATTTGTAGGGACAGTTTAATGGTCTCTATTGATCTCTTTCCTTTTAAAATAAAAGGTCAACATGGCAGAAGTCCCTCTCAAGCACACTGTAACAGTAGCTCATACTTGAACAAATGTAAAATCGAACTTCATAGAGGGCATGTAAGGCTAGATCTGTGCATTAACTCTAAAAACATATGTGCATCATGAAGTATGTATATATGCTTAAAAGGAAGAAAGAGAAATAGGAAGGTTTCCTGGGAGGCTTGCATTTATATTTGTAGAGAAGATCAAAGTGTTTTAAAAATTAGGTATCTTAGTTTAAAACTAACAAAAACTTATTTTGTTAATCAAAGTAATTGCATTTTTGTCTTGGGCCTGCACTCTTTTGGAGTGTTTGTGCATGTGCATGTGCATGCATATATAGGGAAAAGGAAAGAGAGAAATGTATACATGCATACACACATACCACATATTTGCCCACCAACAAAGTATGCTGTTACTGAGGTGATGGTGTATGTGTGTGGTTCTTGGAAGGGATGAGAGAAGAATACTATGATTGTATGCCAATTTGTATTGTCAGGAAGATCAGCCAAGGCATGGAAGATCCCATCAAGCAGGCCCCTATTGGGTAACAGCAGTATAGCATGAAGTTGATTTTAGATTATTTTAATAGCAATGATATTTTCTACTGCATGGGATAAGGCCTCCTGCCTCTTGTACAAAACAAAGGACAGAAGGTATAAAATCAGAAATATAATGCTATATAATGAACTACTGAGTTAGGATGATTGTCAACATGCTGTTGAGGAAAATAAATTGGTCAAGTCCAAGTTTAGTGGGAATAGAAAGCTAACCAATTCTGACAATGAGATCCTGAGCACATATCCACTATTTTCAAGGATAACATCAAGAATCATGTTGAAGTAATGAACCTCCTTGATAGAGAACTAAAGGAATTGTGGAATGGACATAAAGTCATTAAAGATGAATATTAAAAGACACTGCCATAGCTCAAGAAACAAAAAGAAAGCAAACTGTATATCAGAGCAAAATGAAAATGGTTAAGAACAAGAGAGAAGCCAAAGTCAAGAAAAACAAAGATCTCAGGAAGGAATTTCACAAAGAGTTTCATATACATGTTAGCAGATATAAGTAGCAGCCATCTGCAAGATCACCAATGATGGAAACAGACATGGAAAAATAAGAAGAGCTATGCCAGAAAATCTGGAGAATAACACAATGGCCAATAGATTGGAAGAAATTAATATACTTATCAATAGCAAAAAAAAGAGACTGAATAGCAAACTATCATACATTATTCTTAATTTCACATGCAAACAAAATATTGCTTAGGATCATCCAATGCAGATTAGATTAGAACCCTACAGGAAAAAAGAGAGGCCAGATGTTCAAACTGGCTTTATAAAAAGCTAAAAAACTTGAGGCTTTATTGCTGATTTATGTTGGAGAAAGTCAGTGAATACCAAAAAGAAGTCAGTATGTGCTTCATTGATTATACAGAGGCCTTTGATTTGGTCAGTCATGTCAAGCTGTGAATGTTCTTAAAAATCAAAATTCCAAGGCACAGAATTGTCCTGATGTGAAACTTACATACTTCTCAAGAAGCCACAGTATGGACAGATTATGGCTAAACAAATCCTGTTTAGGTTAGCATAGGATAAGGATGTTTCTCCTCTTATTTATTCAATTTATATGCTGAATATTTATTAAGAAAAGTGGATTGCAAAAAGAGTAGTACATTTTTTTTTAAATTGGAGGGAGAAACTCCAGTAACCTGAATTCTTCAGAGGATACTACTCTGGTAGCTGAACATGAAAAATGACCTGCAAACTCTAATAGAAAGTCAAGGAACAGAGTGAAAAAAATGGACTAAGGTTAAATATAAAGAAGATCAACATTATGACAATTAGGACAGCATCAGGCCTTGGAAATGACAGTGAAGATATTGAGATGGTAGATATCTTTTGCCTCTTAGGAACAACTAGAACAACTACCAAGCATCAAGTAAAGTATCATAGATTAGCCCTTGGTAGCATGAAGGTATAAAGGCCCTGGAAAAGATTTTTATCTGCCATGATAGATGTATGCCTCCAGAGATCAGAATGGTACAGGCGATGATTTACCAGGTGATACTCTTTGGAAGCAAAAGTTGGATTTCAAAGAAGCAGTGTAGAAAGAATACTGATGCTTTGGAATGTTAATGTTGAAGAAGACTCCAGAGAATACTGTGGACAACCAAGAAATTGTACTGATGAATCATCAGATAAACCAATCCAAAGTTCTTAGTCAAGGCACAAATGATCAATCTCAAATAATAATACTTTAGACACATTATGGAAACACCTTGCTATCCAAGGAAATTCACAATATTGTTAAATTTGGAAAGAAAGAGAAGAAGTTGAGCAGCATACAGGGTAGGTAGATTCAATTAGAATGATAGTAGTGCACTGTTGGAACAACTAAAGGGCCATGTTGGAGACAGATCTTCTGAAAGAAATTCTATATATGCAATTGCTAAGAGCCAATACAAGTTTGATGGCACACTTCATATTTATATTTACAAACACACACACATACCTGTGCACAAAATGCAAGATTGTATACACAGAAGCATTTACTGGGGTGGTGAGTTTCCAAATTTGTTCCCAATGGAAATTAATAGTGACATGAAAGAGAACCTGGGCAAAATTTTCTTCATATTTATAAAATGTGGATTTTTGTTGGAGGGGGAGCTTTTGGGACAGGTGGGATTATTTTAATTTTGGAGTTGTCTCTTTTTAGGATAAATTTTGTGCAATCTTACTAATCACCCAAATCACTGAAAGGTTGGCCAATTTGATTGCTGCCGAGATACCATAAGCCAGTTTCAACAACACAAATGCAATGACACAGAAGCCATCTTCACTTCTGTGCTACTGGAACAAGACAATGTTTTTATCATTTCTGTTTCACTTGTAATCATGATTGTATATCAACCCCTTTGAGATTCAAGTGCTTGGGAGAATACCCACTAACTCTTTCTTCTATGAAAATTATACCAGTGAGGGAAAAGTATTTCAAATGAGCAATTTGCATAAATCTGCCAAGTGTTTTTTCGACATAGTTTGAAATTGCTTAAATGTTAATGTGTCCAAGAATATATGTAGTCCTCCTGTTTCTCAACATAGGAAAACATAAGTCACAGGTTTGTTTCTACTACTTAGGCTTGTGGAATTTAATATTTCAGAAGTCTTCTTTTACTTTCTACAAAGTAAAAGATTGTCTATGGATTAGAGCTAGTTATTTAAATAGCAAGAGATCAAGAGACTTTACATTTAACTTCTAATCCAATAACTATTGGAGAGAGAGAGAGAATTATAGATATCTTATATGGGAAGCCTTTCATTTCTCTAACTCTCAGACCAATGTTCCTCATTGAAAGTGCCCACAGGGATGGTTTGTTTCATTCAATAATGGTGTTTTCTGTGTAGATAAACATTGTGAAAACAAAACATTGTTTCTAAGGCAGAACTATTGCTTTACACAGAATCAGCCTACCACTTTATCAAATGTGATACAACTCCCACACAAAGGCATCTCATCAAGATGCTTTACCTTAGAGCTCTTTTAAAAGTTCAAATTTTGTCACCAAGACAAAACTGCAAAAAGGCAATCCACAAAGCTGCGGCAAAGTCACAAATGTGTGTCTAATCTCACTTGGCCAATATTAATTAATTAATTAATTAATTAATTCATTCATTCATTCATTCATTCATTCAAGCCTCATGCAACTGGATAAGACCTGGAAATTAAGAATTATGCAGTTTTCAATAAGATTTCCTTAATCCCCATCTGGGATGAAAACAGAATCTTGTAAACTGTGTTAGCAATTCACCAGTCCCAGTTTATAGTGAGAAAAATAAGGTACAATCTACCTGAAAGCTTTGTAAAGCTATTTCCCAGGTTTCACCCTATCTTTAGTTGTGTTGTCATTTATGACTTGCCCACTGCTCTCTCTTCTAATCCCTCCCCCCCAGTTTCCCCAAAATCTGACAAATAAGTTTTTTGGCTGTTGTGTTCTTTAAAGAAATGCAACAATCTAAACCATTAAAACAAGCATAACGAAATATGATTAAAGCTAAATCTAAATCATTAAATTATCATCAATAAAGTTAGATGATATGTTTACATAAACTTGAGGAGAAACTGCAAAAAGGCAATCCACAAAGCTGCGGCAAAGTCACAAATGTAAAAATGTGAGCTGGGGTTACGTTAACTCAGGACAGGTGATATAGGAGGTAGCTATACAACCAAGAATATTTCAAATATATTAAATATTGTTGAAAACAACAATAAAGAGCTTTAAACATTAAATGACATTACAGGCATGGTTTTTATCCACATGCATGTTTGAATACTTTATTTGGAATTCATTCTGGAAAAAAATAAATAGGTGAGAAGAATTTATCCATATTAGAGCATTCTAACATTGTATGGAATTGCACGGATATTTGTCTTACAGAGATTTGTGGGATCATACCAAAAACCTATATATTAAAAAAAACTAAGTTTCAAATATTTTGGCTTTTAAATACCCCCTTCTGGCAACTCATTCACATTTCTGGCACCTTAATTTTACAAACATTGTATTTAAGGAAAGAGCAGACACAGTTATATCTGAAAATACCATGGTTATTCAGTTATCAAAGCAGATCATTCTACAGGAGACTGAATCTGGAAAGAAAAGATCTTTAAAAAGGGAAGAGGACCTTTATCTATGCAGAATCCTCAGCTTGTGATCTGATTATATAGATAATGTGAAGAGATGTAAGGGAAGAAAGAATAAAAGAATCTAAGCTGTAGTTATTCTTGTAGGTCCTTAAAAGATGGGATATCCTGGTGATTTTTTAAAAAGTTATTAACAGGCTGTATTTTATAGGAGAAAGATCCCAAAGCAAGCAAAGGAGGGGGCTTCTTTTTATTTGTAAAATACATAATACAACTAATAATAATTTTATAGCCTTCCTTATTTGCAAAATCCCCATGGAAGCTGTCCCCTCCTGATGTCCTTTTTTTGCATTTAATTAAACTGTGGGAAACCAAGCAAGATGCAAACTGCTCCATTTAGAGACACACACATATATGCACACACCTTGAACTTCCATCCTTCCTTCTGTCAAGTCTCCATTGTTCTATTCTCACATAGCTACAAACTTTCTCCTCAAAGGGTTTGCATTGTACATTTGACATAACTATCATATATAGTGAATGAATAGGCTGGAAAACAAGAGACAGACTATGCCCTAGAGTCTCTTGGTATATGTTCTGGCAGTATATTATAGGATTTTTCACAAAGTTTTCACAAACTTTTATGATTGGCTTTCATGTTTGATGCCACTGTATCAACATGAACTACACAACCCTGCCAATTAGTTTTGTGCATTGCTATGACAAAACAAAAGGGTTAACTGTGGTATTATTGTACTCAATAATTATTGAGTGATCTTGAATGAAAGAGAATTATGTTGGAAGTGTCAAATTGGGTCTAAGACTATCTTACTGCTTAGTAATACAATACTCCTGCTGACAAAGATCAAACTTAGATTGAAGCCATTGTAAAAGTCATTGGGGAGCTTAGAACTTAGAATGTAGCAGGATCAACTGATTTAGATTTCTAGCAACTCATGATTCTCTTTTGAGAAGTTATATCCCAATTATCACCTTGGCTGTTGAAATCATCAATTACAATTTTTTTTCTTCGTTTTCACATAGCTGATTCCATGAAATAAAAGATCATACATGACTTGTAAAGCAGGCTGACTTGCTGTTGTTGTTAGTTGCAAAGTCGTATCTGACCCCATGGACAATATTCCTCCAGGCCTTCCTATCCTCTACTATCTTCCAGAGTCCATTTAAGCTCACGCCTACTACTTCAGTGACTCCATTCAGACATCTCATTCTCTGTCATCCCCTTCTTCTTTTGCCCTCCATCTTTCCCAGCATTAGGCTCTTCTCATTAGGTGGACAAAGTGAGTTTCATCTTCAGGATCCGGCCTTCTAAAGAGCAGTCGGGGTTGATCTCCTCTAGGACTGACTGTTGTGCAAATGGAATAGACAACAGGTGGAAAGCATAGGCAGTTAGCAAGACATCCCCAATAAAGGAGTGGTTCTGCAGGTGGTGACCACAGACCACTTCTCGGTTCCTATGTTTTCTGGCTGATGGTTTGGTCACTTTTGAATGCTGGTGGTGCTTCCACTCTAGTGATAGCATGAGACGGAGTCTACAGCCCACACAAGTGGCTCAGGTAGTGCAGCTCATCTAGGATGGCACATCAATGCGAGCTGTGGCAAGAAGGTTTGCTATGTCTGTCAGCATAGTGTCCAGAGCATAGAGGCACTACCAGGAGACAGGCCAGAAGATGTCAGGAGATGACATATCAGGAGATGTGGAGGAGGCCATAGGAAGGCAACAACCCAGCATCAGGACCGCTACCTCCACCTTTGTGCAAGGAGGGACAGGAGGAGCATTGCCAGAGTCCTGCAAAATGACCTCCAACGGGCCACAAATGTGCATGTGGCTGCTCAAACGGTCAGAAACAGACTCCATGAGGGTGGTATGAGGGCCCGACATCCACAGGTGGGAGTTGTGATTACAGCCCAACACTGTGCAGTACGTTTGGCATTTGCCAGAGAACACCAAGGTTGGCAAATTCGCCTCTGGTGCCCTGTGCTCTTCACAGATGAAAGCAGGTTCACACTGAGCACAGGTGACAGATGTGACAGGGTCTGGAAATGCCGTGGAGAACATTCTGCTACCTGAAACATCCTCCAGCATGACCAGTTTGGCAGTGGGTCAGTAATGGTGTGGGGTGGCATTTCTTTGGGGGCCGCACAGCCCTGCATGTGCTCTCCAGAGGTAGCCTGACTGCCATTAGGTACCAAGATGAGATCCTCAGACCCCTTGTGAAACCATATGCTGGTACGGTTGGCTCTGGGTTCCTCCTAATGCAAGACAATGCTAGACCTCATGTGGCTAGAGTGTGTCAGCAGTTCCTGCAAGACGAAGGCATTGATGCTATGGACTGGCCTGCCCATTCCCCAGACCTGAATCCAACTGAGCATATCTGGGACATCATGTTTCGCTCCATCCACCAATGCCACATTGCACCACAGACTGTCTAGGAGTTGGGGGATGCTTTAATCCAGGTGTGGGAGGAGATCCCTCAGGAGACCATCCGCCACCTCATCAGGAGCATATACAGGCATGTGGAGGCCACACACACTACTGAGCCTAATTTTGACTTGTTTTAAGGACATTACATCAAAGTTGGATCAGCCTGCAGTGTTTTTTTCCACTTTAATTTTGAGTGTAACTCCAAATCCAGACCTCCATGGGTTGCTAAATTTGATTTCCATTGATAATTTTTGTGTGATTTTGTTGTCAGCACATTCAACTATGTAATTAACAAAGTATTTAATAAGAATATTTCATTCATTCAGATCTAGGATGTCTTCTTTTTGTGTTCCCTTTATTCTTTTGAGCAGTGTATATTTTGATATGTAACTGTCACTGAAAGTTCTATCGGGGATTCTTATCATACATAAAATATTTAAAGTTCACCTTTAGATTAACAGTGAACCTTAAATAGCATTAGAAGATTAGTAGTCAATAATCAAAGCATAACTCTTAGTAAAAACATGATACGATAGTTGATTTAGAATACGTGAAATTTGAAGAGCTCCTGGTCTGAATGAAATTTAACTGACCAAATAAAAACATTTTGGACTGAGGGAACAAAAAATACTGAACCTCATCAAAATGATCGAAAACAGTTTTAAAAAAATGTCATATCACAATTGTAGTGTTCACTGACTATCATATCACAATTGTCATATCACAATTGTAGTGTTGACTGACTGGTCAGTTGCAATCAGCATGGTTAATCATTGCATTTGGCTATGGAAATTATACAATCTGACAAAAGATTTCAAACTAATTATTATCTGAATGCTCTACAAACTCACAGAAAATTGCTTCTTCCAAGTTGACCAAGTTGGAAGCAAATGCAATATCAGCATTTTCAGTGGAAGATCTCCCTACAAAGAAGTTTGATATCACCAGTCCTCCTTAACAGTGATATGAGTAATCCACTAATCCATCCACACACAAGAAGCTATTATGATTTGATGATTTTGTCATACCAGGCCAGGTTTGGGAATATATTCAGATCAAAACAGATTAAACATTAAAATAAACTGACTATTAAATCAGGTTCTTCTAGTTGTGTAACCAAGAAGCAAACCAGAAATTAAGCATTTATTTAATACCTTGTAATAATTTTGAATCAGATACTTCATTTAAAATACATACAGAGAAATTAGTGCTACCAACCTTTAAAATACATTCAGAAGCAAGATTAGTGCCACCAACCTTTGAAATTTCCACTGGAGATGCAATCAGCAAATATTAAAAAGGTGTGGGGGTTGTTTTTTTTTTGGCTCTCTGTTACTCTGGTGCATTTCTGGTGTGGCAATATTTCATTCATGCAAGAAAAAAAATGATTTGCTATTGAACAGCAGCTGCTGAATTATTGCAGATAGTTTGAAGCCTGCTAAAACACGTAAACTGTATATTCCTGCCATAGTAACTGCTCCATGTACCCAGAGAACTGTAACCAATTGATCTGAGAGAAAGCAATAGTTGGCAGATGCTAGACATTTTCAGTTCAATTGTACCAATAACAGAAATGGTTGAGACAAGCCAACATTTTTCTGATGGTAACAAAACTTTGAAATAACAGAGCAATTTCTGTTAGAGAAGGATTATGGCAGATACAACTAAAAAGAACTTGCAGATGTTAGGTATCCACCTAAGTATAGATGAAGAATAATATCTGTCTGGTGGAGTAGAGCGGACACTGTCTTTTGGAAAACCTTTATAACAAGATAATACAACCAAACTTCAAATGTGGATATTCTGTCACACCAGAGGCTAGTGACTATGGCAAGAGGCAGATAAAGTTCTATTTTGTTCTTCATCAGGGGCAAATTGCTACATTTCACAGGGCCTCCTAGCAATAAAATATGCACAACAGAGTAAAGAAATATGATGTGCTGAGTGGACATGAGAAAAAGACTTATTTGACCCCTTAAAAAAATTAATATATAATCCCTGCCTCCTATCCACAGGAAAATCATTGAATTGTTATTCTTTGGGGGTGGGGGGTGAGAAAGGAGGCAGGACTTGGAAGAGAGGAAAATAAGGCATTTTTAATTAAATTAAAGAGGAATGATAACAATGCAAAATAATATTTCAGAATAGAAATAATCCTGAAGATCCAAATGTGACTAATCATTTTAAGATATAGGGTGTTTTTTAAGAAGAATTTTGATGATAAAAACGAAAATTAAGGAAATAAAATAAAACTTCAATGAGAAGGAAAAAGAAAAAGAAAAAAGAGGAAGAAAAAGTTAGTAATATGATAAAGAAAAAAGAACTATGTAAGGAAGTTACTTCCAGACTTAATCATTACAAGTATAATCACATTTAGTGAGTCTTCACCCTCTCTAAGGTTACATTTATCTCTTCATCTCATATCCCATCTCTTTATACACAAATCCATCATCCTAATTTGGCATCATCCTAACCACGTCTTAACCCTATGAAAGAAAAAAGTCTACAAAGGGTTGTCCCAAAGAAACAACATATAGATGATAGATAGATAGATAGATAGATAGATAGATAGATAGATAGATAGATAGATAGATAGATAGATATTAATCTTGTTCAAGTAAATCCGTTCTTACGGATCTTCCTTTTTTCTCTAACTGTCTCAGTTCATTTACATATTTGGTATAATACTTTATTTCTCTTTGTTTTTTCCTTATCCCATGACACCAAATTCTTCAAGACTTTAGCAAGCCTCTTTTGTAGAAATAGGGAGAAATATTCACTCTCTTGGTTTCCCATTTGAATTTCCCTTTTAAATTTTAAACTTCAGCCAGCTTCTTTTATAGATCCAAAGAAACATTCTCTTCTAAAGCATTCTCTTGGCCTGTTTACTGTAGATCCACTTTCCATGTCTACCTTTGTTTTACATCTAAATTTCTTCAATAAGATATTTTAGGCATAGTCTATCCATAGCAGCAGACATCATTACTGACATTGTTGATATTGTAACTATTATTTTTTTAAATTCATCCTTCAAAAGCCTCCTTCAATATTTTTAATGTTATAACATTCTGCATATGTTAAGGTATAAGATTTAATAACTGCCAGCTGCTGTAAGGCTGATACAATGTAAGGCTGATGCAATGTAAGGCTAATACAATTGAAGATGAATCAGCATTGGTATTACTCTTTTAAGACGAAGAATGAGTTCCGTGTAGAGTTAAGAAGATTGATTGCTTGTCAGGTATTTACCTACCACATGTGTTTTGCTCCTGGGTTGCCTCACAATAGCAGTCACACTGCAAATGCTCTGACAGCATATCTATATGTTTTATTGCTACCTAAAATCTTTAGTCCATTTAGTTTTTGAAATTGCTTATCTTTGTTAGTTTTATAAAACCAAACTATGCCAATGTGGGATGCAGAATATCCCTCAAAGTCCATATCCTTGATGCTCATTTTGACAAATTCAAGGAGAACATAAGTTCTTACTCAGAGGAACAAGAGAAGCACTTTCATCAGGATATACTGGGCTTTGAATATCATTACCAAGGACAGTATTAATGAGAACATGATGGATGACTATGTTTGGAGGGCTTCTTTGACAAAGCGATTTGCAGTGTAGCTGCAGATCTAGAAAATTTACTCATTTCTGAACCCTTTGGAATGGTTTTGACTGTCTTTGTGTATTTGCCATGCAAACATATATTGTTCTTTCTCTAACTGCTTAAAAATATAAAATTTTGCCCGATATGTCTCTATAAATAGGAAACTTTTGTGGGGTATGGTCACAATATCAAAGTCTGTGATGACTACAACCATTTTTGTATAGGCTTTAGACATAAGCAGTTGACATATAACATTTAGAAGCCAGGGTCAAAAATTGTGTTACATGGTGTAATATTTGTAACACCATCAAACAGCATCTGCATATCCCAGCTCCTTGGGATGAACTTGATAGATAGATAAAAATGAGAAGCCCAGGGTAAAATCTGGTTAATTATGCAACCAACCATAATAATAAAACTCATCAACCTGATGAAAGTAGTATCCCCATTTGAATGCATGTTGTAGTAGTATTACCCCCATTCGAATGCATGTTGTGTTATCATACACATGTTCATAAAATACAAAACTTACAGTGCAATATTGCTTTTGATGAAAACAACCAAAGTTGTGGATGACCATGCCTTCTTCCTATGCATTTGTTTGTTAATTTTTTCTTCCACATCTACATTGAAGCCTTGGTGGTTCCTGGTGGCTTTTCATAAAAGTACTAAACTAACCTATTCCTGCTTAGCTTTGAGCCCAGAAAAGTTCAGTATGGTGTTGTCATTTGCTGAGGCATATACAAATGAGGGCTGAACAAATATTTTTCTATTTCTATTCTTTGATGACTCTTTTTGCTCACTCATGTTCATTATTCTTTTTTCAGTTTTCATTCTATGGTTTAGGTCAAGTTAGATTTTTTCCCCCATAATAAATAGATTCTTCCAATTTATTTATTTTTCTGCACACTGTCTCTCATCTTCTATTTTTATTAGTGTTGGCATTTCTCCATCTGCTTTAAAGTCTGGTACAGAGGCTGGCAAAGCACTGTAGAAAATCATCCATTGAATGATTAGTCTTGTTTTGACTACAGAAGAAACGGGAATTACAAAGAAATGATGAAACAAAAAGGCACCCAAAACAGAAAAAAATAGGTCTCACATTTAAAGATTTTAAAGGACATTGCATTAAAAATCATCTTTAGTTGAGCACATTGATAATCTAGATGGATGAAACTGATTTCAGGAACATAACAAACTTGGGAAGCTGTTTTATGTTGAATAAGATGTTGCTCCATCAGTACTGCTGATAAGTTAACTAATGAAAGCATCTTCAGTTCTGGTTCTGGTTGATTGGAATATGCTACATCTGGACATAGTCCATGACTCAAAATGCTGAATTGCAGAACTCCAGAGAACCAATAGCAGCAACAATCACCAGGGAGGGTGAGATAGTAGCTTGCTATCATCTAATCATTATCCAGATTTTTGCAGATCACATCTGGTTCCCTAACTGAAGTAAAATGGCTTATTGCATACCAATAACATAGTTGGTGAAGGATTAGGAGGGGATAAATACTTAGACAAATACATTTGAAAAGCACCATGGCTACAATTGACACTATTAGAGGGGTAACTCCTAGTTAAAGTTCAAAATGTATGTTTGACCTTACAATTTACAAAATCAGTCCCTGCTTTTCTAGACTGTATGCTTGTCAAGTAAAGGAAGGCATTTATTTTTCTCTCTTCTGTAATTATACTTGTTGTTACATTACAACCTTGCCTATCCTCTGTTATTCACATCTATACACACCCCTTTTATTTTTAAGTGAAATAGTTAAAAAGAAAGGGAAAAATTCTTTTATATAAATGAAACCTATTCCTTCAAAAACTTACTGAGACGTGAACAGTTGTATAATATGACATGACTGTACAACTGAATTATTCACATTTGCCAGTTTTTGTAACAGTAACCAAAACATAGGAAATTAAAAATAAATTAGCATGTAGTCTGAATTTCAGAACAATGCTTCAGTCAAGACTTTCAGCAATAAAAAGCTACTTTATCAAGAAGTACATTTTAAAAGACCACCACATTCTTGATATAAAATAGAAACCTGGAGTTCTCTTCAAGAATCTAAACTTAAAAAGCTCCAGGCTGATTTGATTTTTTCAAAAGACATGTCTAATGAATAAGGATTAGTTGAATTAAAAATAGACATCTGAATATTGCTTGACAACTTTAGTATATTTGATTAGGCAGAAGATGACATTTGTGATCTAAGGGAAGAAACAGAAAGTAGTATTATTTGCAAATGATATATTAGAATTTATTGGTAAAGTTCAGTCTTCCATACCAAAGATATTTAATTGATGTATTTGGAATCTTTCTGGGTATTGCACTACTTAAACACTTTGCTTGGATCAAGGAAGGGTGAAACATCTTTCAAACCTACTTCATAATATTCCAGATTCTCTGTGTACACCTTTAAAGAGTGTATATGGAGGCCCCATTGTTCATGTGTATAGAAATGTTTTATGAGTTGACACTTGTCAGGAGAAACAAAGGGGGTGAATTAAGGCAGAGGTGGTCTGCACTCTCATTGACAAGGGGTTCGCTGGTCGTGAGTGCGCTCATGCACTTGCTTTACTTGCATGAGCTGCTTTGGGGCTGCAATGCAGCTTCAAACAGGCAGCTAATCAACTCTGGCAGTTCCAGTGAGCACAGCAGGATGGCACAGAACTCACCTGGGCACCCTGGGCAGGGGAAAAGTTAGTTATTTAGGGAAAACATAGCACAAGGGCAGGTGGGCGGGCCCAGCCAGAGATCACAGCAGGGTTCACCCAAACCTTGGTGACCATCCAGAAGCCCACCACTGGATTAAAGTCCATAGGATTGCTACCAGCCCTATGTCTTTTCTGTGTGAGTAAGACATCACACTCACACCTAAAACTGGCAGAGCTTGCAGGATCATGTTGTGACACCATTTTCAGCAGAATGTCCGAAATAATGGGTTTGTATGGGTAACATTGTTCCCAAAAACTTTGTGAACAGTTCTATGATCAGAAAAGGCTCCTATGCATGTGCCACACAAGTGCCAAACCATTGCTGATTTTCCAGTCAACCCTTAGAAGCAGAAGAAGACAGGGCACCAAGGCAGTGCATAAAACCCTACATTGCCTTCACATCTGAATGAGGCAAATAATAATGCATGTCATCCCACTGAGGCAAAAATAGCTACCCTACACCAGCCTAAAGTTAACTGGGACACTGAGGACAATAAGTTTTTTTTTTAAATGGACATTTTTGATGATGACAAACAAGTAACTTGCAACGAGGGGAATGAAGAAGTCCTGACCCGACATTCAAGTGCCTTCTTTCTAAAGGAACAGTAGAATATGGAATGCTTTATGCCTTTATTGTATGCTTTTGTTTATGGAAGAAACAAACACACCTACAGTATATCATGCAACTGACCAATCAGATTCAGAAAGGAGAAAAGAGACAGAAACACAAACAAATGTTGGCTCTGCTGTGTCCTTTCATTTGTCAAAACAGATTGTGTTTGAAACACCATATGCTTGGAATGTTAAAGAAGTAAGAGAAACAGCAGAAAATAAATATTGCCCAATAGAGACACTGAGGTGTTTGATTTAAGAAAAAGACTATCTACATTTCAACATAGCCAGAAATACTCCACTCCCACCTCCATAATTTAAAATATACAAAGGGCACACAATTGCGATCTTTGATTCCCCCCAGTAATTAGAGCGTCCTGGTTTTCATTCCTTGGTGTTCAGTATTTCAACACTGTGATTGTGCCTACTGAACTCAAATTTTTCAATCTCCAGTTAAGCCTATACCGGCTGCCATCACTAAAAGGTGCACTGCTGTTTAAAAGGTTGATACCTGTAGGAATCAATGGAAATGTATAGATAATTCTTGCAAGGTGGCAAAACCTAGCTTAGTTTTACTAAATAATGTGCAATATTAATACATTCTGTTGTGATAGTGAAGGAAAGACAATTCTATGCCTGAAGCTTAAAACTTTATGGGGGTTTTAAAAATTGCATCAGCATGCACCATAGCTGCTTGGTGGCCCAGTGTTAAATCTGCAAGATTCAAAAAGGTTTTCTGACAACCGGCAGCATCTACAGGATGAATAAGATCTGAAAGATGACAGGTTTCTTCCTTGGCGTGGAACCTAGGCTACAACCCGGCACCTGTCTTCCTTCAAATTTTTACTCTCTCCCAAAATATATCAATGCCAACATGGTTGCCAAAAGTAGGACATTAAAAACCACACTCAAATTGCATACAAAAATAGCCAAATCTTTTTTTAAAAATTATACTTCTATAACATGCAAGAAGCTTTGTCATAAGTCAGTGTGCACTAAATCATGGATGCCTTCCATGATACTATGACAATTAATTAATTAAATCTTGCTTTTATAGAGGTGACTTTATATTAGGGTCATAAAAGGAACCTGTCATCATATTTATTTTCAAATCAAATGTTGCAATCCATCAAAGTAAATTGATAGCACAGAAGGTAGCAATGAATGGAAACCTCTGCTATTTATCATTCTTCATTAGAAGGATTTGCATACCATTTGGCATATTTGAGAGAATGATACCTAGAGCTTAGCATGCTGTTAATGAAGAACAATTATCTAAAAACAATCCAATGTATAACTTAATTGTTGCAATATAAAGTATCTCTTCTAGAAAATTTCACAGCAAAGGGTGTTATTTGGGAGTGTCTATAGTGGAGTAAACAAAGAGCATTTGTATACAAAATTGTTTGTACTTATTTATTGAATTTACATCCTGCCTTTATTTTATACAATTCAAGGCATTATACATAACCATGTTTCCTATTTTCCTCAGACAACAATCCTCAGATTGGCTTGAGGAAGAGGGATTGGCCCAAAGTAACTTCTATTCCTAAGGGAGGACTAGAACTCACATTCTCCTGGTTTCTAGTCAACTACCATAACTATACTGTTTTGTTTAAATTTTAAAATATTTTGTAGAAATCTGTAGAACATTTAGGAAAATTTCAGGGACAGATTATTTCATAAAAATTAGTTTTGACACTTGTTGAACAGAATGGAATGAAAGAACACAGAGCCCCCCCCCCCAACTAGATATGAATTTTTATAGATAACAATATTTTAAACCACTGTACTTTTAAACATTATTTTATTACTCACATGTTATAATAACTTTATTTTATTTCTGTTAATCATTGGCTTCATTCCATGGTTTAAACACTATCTTTTTGTGGAGAAAAAGCTTTCTTTCACTCTTTTTTGAAGCACAGATGAAGAATTTTACATACCAACCAATGGGCATTTTACTCTCTTAAGAAATAATGGTGGACTTTTCCCTGAATCAAACAAACCCTGAGAATATTATGTTCTAATTTATCTCCTCCTATTCATCCACAGAAATAAGGAAGATTTGCAGTCAGATAAAGCAGGTGGTAAGAAGAAACCTGTTGAAATTAAATTACAATGACAATAAAATCATCACAAAGGCTGCAGTATCAATATAGTACATTATTTCTTTTAGGTTCTGCTTTAGTATGGCTATTTAATAGTTAGCTGTGGTATTGAACATATCACACGATCAGAAAACTTGAGGCAGAAACTTGTAGTATTGGCAATAAATTTAACACAGTTTAACTTTTTAGCGCACTTCAGAAATTATGTCATAAATCATAATCTGAACTATGGACAGAGAGAAAATAAAAAGGAAATATTTTCCTAAATCATATTCTATTTTTATCATCCAGTGTTTAAATTCACAGAAGGAAAGAGCTAAATTTGTTGTATAAATGTGTAAAACGTTAAATCACCTCCCCAATAATCATGTTCAAAGTATCTGTTGGTTTATAAGCAACTACCAAAAACCTTATTTCAAACTCTTCTTTGATTATTCTCTGAGCTAAACTAAAGTAGCAGAAGGGTACTTCCAATCTAAGCCTCAAGCATCCTTAAAATTGCTATCATTCACTAAGCCAATGCAGTATCCTGATTACATGTTGGTCTATAACTGGGCTATGTCAAAATCAAGTCCTTCTTTAGCCATAGATGCTCTTTAGGGACTTTGGAACCAGCTGCTCTCTTTCAGTCTCAACCTACTCCATAAGAAAAGGGAAAGGATATAAATGTAATATATTGATTAATAAATATGCAACAGAGATAGAAGGAACATTAGGAAACCTCGAGCAATAGCAATTGGTCAATGAAAATAATAACACAAAACACACAGGTAGGTGATATTTTTAAGCACCAAACTGAAATGCCCCTAAACAGTGTGACATTTTTGTCTTATCAATTATGATATGTATAAGAATTGGCAGAAGTTAGAGTAATAGTACTTCTTTAATATCATCAAAAACCAAAAGCATCCAAGTAGCATATAGAACATTTTAGGATTTTACTAATATTTTATAAAATTACTAAAAGTGTAAATGCTAACAAAGTTTAATTCTAGTGATTCAAGTTCATATGAATTCTACAAGCAACACAGCAGAAAATACAAATATTTAGAAAGATTGAGATATAAATAAGCATTATAAAGGAAGCCCTTAGGGCCAAGAAAGTATCATTTAAAATGATATTTCATAAAACAGAAAGCAGCATAAACTCAACAGAAATGGAATGAGATGGTAAGGGAGGAAAAAAAGAAAGAGCTTGTTGAAAAAGATTTTTCAAGTATGTTCAAAGCAGGAAGTCAGTGAAGGAGGCCATTGGTTCCTTGGATGAAGAAGTTTAAGATGTATATGAAAAGGGAATTGAAGCATAGCTGAAAAAATTCTTTTTTCCACCTCCACAAAATTGGAGGAAATCCCTAAGACTATTCTTCCTGTAGCTCGGAAGGGAATCAGATGAACTGAGTCATGTCGTGTGAGAAGAAAAGAAGTGTACACTTAACAACAACAAATCACAAGGTCTTGATGGCATTCAGAAAAGGTTATTAAAGAGCTTAAAGCTGAGATTGTGGGCTTTCTAAATAAAATATGCAACTCATCTCTACATGTGGCCTCTGTGGTAGAGGACTGCAAGGTGGCCAGTAACTCCAAGTCTAAAGAATAGCTCATGGTGAGATCCATTAACTTAACATCTGTCCTGGGTAAGATAGTGGAAACTATTATTAAAGATAAATATTTCCAAACATTTGGAGATACAGATCTTGCTGAAAGAGACCCAATGTGGCTTCACTAAGGAAAGGTCCCATTGATTGATCCAGTTTTTTTGAAAAGGTTAATAAGCCTTCAAACTTGACTTAGTCAAAACTCAAAGTTAATAGCATTTCTTGTGAATAGCAATAATAATTCAGCTCTTGCCCAACAGATTCTTTCCATCTGGTAGTAAACTTGTCAGTTAAAATTAAGGAAACTAATCCAGAAGGGGTACAAAATATAATTTTAGCTGGTAATTTAGAATGTTAATCCACAGCAAAATATCACCTTTAATTACACTAGTATCTTGGGGAAAGGCCACATTTGGCATTTACCAAGACAAAAACGCATAAGCATAACATCTGCAAAAAATCCATTTAAACACTAGATAGCAGCAAATATTTAACATTTTCTGTATCTCTTTTCTGTTTAGTGGTTTTGTCTTAATTTTTGAACTTTGTTTCTGGTCCAGTGTAAAGAAGAAAAGACTATAAATTGAATGCTACGTACATAACTGTAAAACGTTGCTACCCAATTTAAGGATAAACTTCTAAATCTATGCTACCCCTTTGAATTAATGTGCATTACTCTTGCCATGGCCAATTCTAATAGCATTGTCCTAAGTACCAGAGCACTTTGGTGGAATGTAACTTAGTTGTCTAAGAAAGATTTGCCATGCTATGTCCAAACGTCATAGTTATAACTTTAAGTCATTTCAGAAGGTTTATATGAATGGCATACGTGTGTGTGTGTGTGTGTGTGTGTGTGTGTGTGTGTTTGTGTGTGTGTGTGTGTGTGTGTGTGCGTGTGTGTGCATGCATTAGGACCCAACCATTCAACTCTCAGCTACCTATTATAGGTATAATGATTGATTTTATTCTCTAATATTTTTTATACATAGAACATATCCTATTTTAGTTAGTTGTTCACTTCCATAACAGAAATAATATGGAAATATATGGAAAGCAATTGGTTGGAAACACATCCACATTACGGGAACAATGCTTCCTAATTGGATCCACATATGCTTTGATTATATGAGAAAAAAATTTCAATAGGGACATATGTTCAGATAGCTATTGAAGTAAATACGTTTTTGCATTGCCATTGTACAAAGGTGTGAAATTTTTATACAGGCACACATCTAATGCAACTATTGTAGTTTAACACTGAATTATGTGTAGTGGCATGAATTATAAGATACCTCCTGGAATACTAAGCTGGTGTAATGCAAATCATTGGAGACCAAGAAGGTAGCAATAGGGCCATGTCATGCTGTTGTGCATGAACACATTAGCATACATCCCCAGCTATTCTGACATGGCTGCTTTAAAAAGAGATTAATTCCATCCCCTGGAGTCAGCAGCGGATTCAGGAAATAATAGCTGCAAAATGGAGTGTACAAGACATGAAAATGTAGGATGGATTTTTTCTTCTTTAAAAAAGTGATGGCCAGATGACAGATGACAAGTTTCATTGGGGAACATGGAAAGTCAATTTAGCTGTGAAAAGTCAATGATAGTTCACACTGTTTTGCTAAAGAGCTAAGGTTGCAAATAAGCCAAGATCTACTTCAAAATATAAAATTTGGAGGTAGTAAGATTCAGTTTGTATTCAGGCTTTGTGATTCAAAGAAAATAAAATTTGATTTGGACTTATTCAAGAGTTAATCTGATAAAAGCTTCTGCTGCAGGCTATAATAAGGAAGCAGCAAACCACTTACAGCTTTTTCATTTTTTAACAGGGAAGTAAACCCTTTAGAGGACAAAAATGAGAATGAAACTGATAGCAGTTTTTTGGAACAATTTTATTAAAAATCATAAGTTTTCAAGAGCTACAGTTTACTTCAGCTGCATGGACTGATGAAATGAGCTGTAGTTCACAAAAACTTATTTTTTTTAATAACATTGCATAGTCTGAGAAAGTTGTATCAAAATCATTCTGATGTTTGGCTATCATAGACTACCAATTCTCTTACAAATTTTAGATGACATAAATAACCAAATTTCACCTGGTTAGTTTCAAGAGTTTGTATTTTTGAAATAAGTTTATATGTTTATTATTCCAATTTTGGTAGCCAACCATACGTTCTCTATGTACATCTTTTGAAGTAGAGGTGATACGATAGAGAAAAGGGCAAAATATAGGAGTTATGATAAACTATTTTTCCCCAAAAAATGACATCATGGCAGCTTGCTTTTTTGAGTGAGCAATCTTGTTGATATAGTTTCTTGGAAGTTTAGCCTCTTCCTGGAATGAATCATTCCATCTGGCTTAAGCACAGTTGTTCTTGTTTTTTTAACACTCTGAGAAATGTATTATAAATTTGGTATTATTATTGGCTAATATATATAATATCTTTTACACAAACAAGTAATTCATTTCATATACAACAGTCTAGCAGCACAACATTATGTCAAATTCAAACATACAGCAAAGAAAACTCTACGGTAAACAAGATATAAACAAGCCAAAATGAAAATACAAAAGGATTTCAAAGCCTTAACAATAGAGAAAGGCTGAGCACAGAGACGAAGAGGGACTATACTACTGGTCAGACAAATAAATTAAGAGTTAAGAGCTAAGGGAATAGGAATTTAGAGAAAGATAGAAGATCACATATAATAATGTCCAACAAGATAGTAATAGTAATAATAATAATAATAATAATAATAATAATAATAATAATAATAATAATAATAATAATGTCCTAAACGCTTGGGAAGTGTTCGACTAGTGATTTGTGATACGAAACCCAGCATAGTTATCTTGTTTGTTGTGTACACTGTCATTTTTGTGTATAAAAATAATAATATAATCCCATATCTGACTCATTTTCCTGGTAATCTGTTTGAGCATATAGTGTTCTCACCATGGTGTCAGAATTGAAGTTAGCTTCTGCTCCATTCTTGACTGGTTTTTTTAATAAAAATGCCAAATTGTTATTAAGATAGTGTTTTTCTTTGCTACCCATGGAGTTCTCAGTACTGTTTTTCCACTGTTCCAGCTTATTTTGGTGCTTGAAGAATTGCTTAAAGTAAGTAAGTATTTTGCACAATCACAGGGAAGGAGAAGAAAAGAACAGCAATCTGTTCTGGATACAAGCATGCTCCTACTTCATTTCCCCTTTCCCATCACAGTTTCAGACTAGGTGGAAATTAAGAATTTGCTATCATATTGCTACGAGTCTCTCTCATCTGTAAGGAACAATAATTTATTTTCAATTAATAAATATGAACCAGTAGAACACCTTGAATTGGTATGGGATGGAGAACATTCCTGTACCTCACTTTGAGTCAAGAAGATGATGCCCCTTCTTGGGAGCCATGGAAGATGACAAATCCCCCAGCCCCTGCTAGGTCTTAACTAGTTTACTTTACTTTATTGTCATTGCACTTCACACAACGAAATCAAACACCATCTTCAGTGCACATCATGACCATGACCATGAAAATAAACACAAATACACATCCTTTACCCTTCACACATTGAACCGAAAACCCCAGACACCACACCAACACTGCACTATATAGCAGAATTCAAGAGAGCTACTGCCCTGGAATAGAAGCTGTTTTTCAGCCTATTTGTCCTTGTTTTTATTATTCTGTACCATCTGCCAGATGGTAATAGTTAAAAGAAAAGGGTTCCCAGGATGAGATGGATCTTTGAGAATGTTTTGAACTTTCTTAAGGCAGCGGGAGCTATAAAGCTCTTCCAAAGTGGGGAGAGGGCAAGCAATGAACTTCTGGGCAATAACATTAACCCTCTGGAGTGCTTTCCTATCTGCCACTGTGCAATTGGCAAACCATACAGAGGTGCAGTATGTTAAAATGCTCTCTATGGTGCAGTGGTAGAAGGTCACCAGCAGTTTTTCATTCAGTTGTTGTTTTCTGAGAAGCCTCAGGTAGTATAATCTCTGCTGGGCCCTTTTGACAAGGGCTGCAATGTGGGCATCCCAGGTCAGGTCCTCTTTTAGGGTAACACCCAGAAAGTTAAAACTGGCCACTTGCTCCACTCGGTCTCCATTGATAAGCAAGGGCTGGATGTCTGATCTGTTCCTTCCATAATCCACTATAAACTCCTTAGTCTTATTGGTGTTGTCTCCACACCATGAAAGCAACCAGTCCACCTCATCTGAGTTGGCAGACTCATCCCCCCGGAGATAAGTCCCACTACTGTTGTATCATCTGCAAATTTAGCATGAGTGGGAATGCAGTCATGCACATAAAGAGTATAGAGTAAGGGAGTCAACACGCAACCCTGTGGTGTACCAGTGTTAAGAATAAGGGCTGAAGAGGTATGATTACCTAATCTGACCCTCTGTGAGTGGCAGGAAATCCATAATCCAAAGGCAGATTGAATTAGAAAGTCCAAGGTCCAGAAGTTTAGACACTAGTCTATGTATATCAGTTGGGAACCAACCTACTGATCCTATGATTAAACAGTGTCTTCTACCTGCTAATATTGTGTCCTCTATTTTTAAAGAAAGGGTGTCAATAACATTTCAAATCCTTTTAATTTCTGCTTTAAGGGCAGAATGGACGGTTTTAGGAGTTCCACTGGGGTTTGGGGGAAACATTACTGGGTTGAAATGAAAGTCAGTGGCATAATCACACTGCAAAAACACAATATATATTTCTACCTGGTGCTTCTTTTAAGAGATAACAGTATTAATAAAGGAAAATAATCTCAGAAATACACCATTTTCCCCTTAGGTTGGCTCCTATGCTGTCAAATGTTTTAGGTGGACCTGAAAAGGATTAAATGGCTAGCAAAGGAAATTGACAACAACAAAATTTTGCTGAAGCTCAAATTTCCAATCATTTTATTATTATTTTTTCAAAATGAGGATGTTCTTGGAATCCTTCCAAATATACCCAACTTGCTTATTTGAAGACACCAGTGTTACAGCAGTTCTCCCAAAGGAAGCAAATGTGCAAGACTCTAAATCAGTTCCCTGTTCAGAAGCAAACAATTTAGATAAGAACTCAATGCTAGATGAAGTGACCTTGAGGGGGGGAAAAGCAAAGCACATTCTAAGGAGCCTTTACAACTGCCTCTGTAAAAACATTAATTCAGTATGCTATCTAATGATGGACAAACTGAAAATATGTGCAGGCTGGAAGACTATATCTAACCTTCCTTCACAGACTTTGTTGCACTGAAAAACTTGCCATACTCCATGTTGTCAATTCAGAGCTCAGAAGAACCACAACAGCATTACAATAGTTACTGTCCTGATCCTCTTAAGTGAACAGTTTGTAGAAAGTTTGTCTGGAGGAGCTAATAATTAAAACTTGAACCAGTTGATTAAAATAATTTTGGAAGCAAGATATCAACAAAAAGGACCACAACCTAATGAACATAAGAAGCCACTGTTAAAAGGGAATGGAGCTCCAGCTCTTGGATTATTGGGAAGCCCCAAGGTGAAGTGTGTGTGTGATCTTACAATTCATGCTGACCATGAAATGGGACTTTATTGCTTTAAATGCTATACTGTGGACATCAATAATCAGCAAACAAGCTGAGTAAACATTTTTTTTCTGAGAGGGAGGGATGGATGGAGGGAGGGAGGGAGGGAGGGAGGGAGAGAGAGAGAGAGAGAGAGAGAGAGAGAGAGATCAGTATGAGTCCCTATTGATACCCTGCTCAGTCCTAATATCTCTTTAAATGAATTGATGTAACTTAATGTTATATTATCATGGAATACTTGTTAATGCATGTTCTGGCTTATGTCCCTGGAATTAGATTTATTTTTATGTTCAGATCCTTCAGAATTGGATATTGTGTATGACATAACTGTATTTAAATGACACAGTCCAGTGTAGAACATGCAAGTTAATATTATTCTGAACAAGCAGGTATTGTCCTACATTTAATTCAAAGTAGATGTCTTAATCAGATAACATGGAGAGCATCTGCTAGATATTAGGAATTAATCCAATTTTAAAATTGATTCCATATTGAGTTAGTGTATTTCTCAGCTTTGTTGAATCCCTAACAGACTATCAGTTACACTATAACAGTTCTGAAAGCATGTCTCTACTTTTAAGAACTGGGTATTGTTGGCTTAGGCTTCTTCATTTCAGAAAATGCACATTAGTAGTAGCAGAAGTAGCAACAGCTTTTTCACTCCAGGTATTGAATCTTCTTGGCTGCATCCAGCATAATTTAACTCTATATAGTACCAAGGATCCCACAAATTG
Source organism: Notechis scutatus (assembly GCF_049901735.1). Taxonomy (NCBI): domain Eukaryota; kingdom Metazoa; phylum Chordata; class Lepidosauria; order Squamata; family Elapidae; genus Notechis; species Notechis scutatus. The sequence continues at coordinate 108,529,625 of NC_142009.1, read as the reverse complement.
GAGAGTTTTCAAATCTGTTTGATCTCAGTGTCTGTAATATAAGTTTCTTTCTGCATACTTTTAAAACATTTTAAGCTAATTCTCTTTTGATTTTCTCTCTGCTCTAAAACGTGTTATGGTCGAAGAAGAGAGCAATTTCAGAGACTAATTCCCAAGGGTTCATGCTTCTATGAATCTTGTGTAATAAAATCAAGATGATTACTCTTGATTAGAATTGTCAATGTATTTACAGATGTGCCTGAATTGGTAATTGCTTTCCTCTTTAAAGTGACAAGCAATCATTTTAATTCAACCACCATTCTCACCACCCTCCAGTTTAAAATCAGTGATTGGGGTTTTTTTTAAAAAAAATTCTCTCTCATATATTCTTGTAAATGATAAGTACAAAGACAAGACACCATGTTTGAAGTCATGCCTCATCATATTTGATTCACCTCTTTTCACAGCCTTGAATCTTGATGGCTTCTGATGTTTCCTTCCCTTTTGGAAAAGGTGATGTAAGCTGTCATCTATTCTTCCAATTAATAAATATCAGTTACACTCTACAGCCTGTACAAATGTACAACTACCAAACATTTCTTCATCTTTGCCTATTGCTCCCCAGGTGTTGCTACGATTGCCCTAGCTGGGCAATCAAAAGTAGCGTAGCCTGGATTTTGACAAGTCTGTTGACAAAGAGAACTTTCCCTTAGCAAAATAGTAACAAAGAAAATGAGCCTTGTGCTATAGCACAATTCAATTAATTAATGTCATTTTGGTAAACTAACACGTATGATTATGGGGAGGCCTTATCCTAACAAAACAGCTTATGTCGACACTAAATGAATACAGTTGCCATTAGCCAAATTAAAGGAGATGGTTCCAGATTTTACACACACACACACACACACACACACACACACACATGTATGTATATGTATGTATGTATGTATGTTTGTTTGTTTGTTTGTTTTTGTACATTTTCACGGGTTACAGGTATGTAGGTCTAGGTGTGTTCAGGACTTTTCCCATGTAAGATTAAGAGTATCTTGGACCCCAGAACCAAACAAGCTGACACATGCCAAGAACACAGACCCAGACCCCAAACTCGAAGCCAGACTAAAACCCAGAATGCTACATCACAGCTCAGGATATCACATCAGAAAACTCAGGAAATTACACCACAAGAACTCAAGAAGTTGCAACACAGCAAATGAGCCAGGATATCACAGCACAATACCAAGGATACCACAGCAATAAGTCTCACAAGGTCATCACACAACCTATTACCCAAGCCGTTACTACACAGAGGCTAATGGAAAAGAGATCAAAACACAAACAACCCAGGAGATTACAACACAGGACCCAGGATACCACAACAAAAGAACTCACAAGCCCATCACACAACCCATTACCTAAGCCATTAAAACACGAGAGGCTAATGGAAAAAAGATCACTACAAAACAAACGACCCAGGAGATTACAGCACAAGATCCAAGATATCTCCACAACAAAACTCACAAGGCCATAACACAGCCCATCATACCAACATTAACTCCATCAACCAATCAAGAGGCAGCAGCACAGCCAACCAGCCCAGCACACCAGCCCCCACCACCATTTTTAGAGAGACGGCAGCTCCGATCACACACTGCTTGCACTGGCACGAAGCTGAAAGCACCAGCCTGAGGATGGCGAGTGGG